>NW_024882672.1:0-215711 GCF_019059575.1 Amphibalanus amphitrite | reverse complement strand
GTTTTCGCAACAAGTTCGCACTAACTACGGCTGCAATAATTTAGTCGCTGTAACAATCTTTGCAATCAGCTGTTGGTAAAACGCTTCTGACGCATGTTTCCAGAAACGCGTGGTTCATTGGTGGTTAGTTGGTTTTTGCTGGATTTTGCATGATTGTTTTTTATATGTGTATCGACTGGATACTCATTATTCAACGTGTCACTATTTATTTTAACTGGAAACGCATATCTTTTTTTATAATCAACATTCATTTTGATAACAATATCATTCTAGAAGCCTAATATTGAGAGGGAGCTAGAGTGAAATTTTGATCCTCAGCCAATGCTGAAGGGTAAGGTGAGAGAAAGATTTTACTGAACTCTTTTCAGAAAGGAATTTCAAATGTATTGATGCATTATTCATTTTCCACTATCCAGTGTGCACTTCCTGAGGACTTAGCATAGAAATTTCAAGTCCTTACTATTTGTTTGGCTGCCTTTTTCTGCACAGCAATGAAGCAAGTAAGGTTTATATAGCTCTAGCATTGACCCAGCTGTATTTTTTTCTTGCAAAAGCAGGTTTTTAAAATTGCGGTTTTTTTTTGCGGGCTCTGCTCAGCCAAAATCAGCTTGCGGGTAGTTGTGGTTGGGCAAGGGGTAGCTGCGGGGCGGGGCGGGTAATGAAATTGTAAATTTGTGGCATCTCTAGTAGGTACCTACCTTGGCGGTAAGGGGCGGGGGAGGTCCCAACTTGACTGCGCCCTTGCAAATGTCAATCAGTAGTATCAACCTATTACCCTAGCCAAACATCAAGTAGCGCCTTTCTAATTAGAGAGAGGTTAACACGTGACTATTTTTGCTAGGCCAAGACCGATTGAAGGACCCTGGTTCGAAGGAAGACCCTTGGTTCGGAGAGGTCATGACCCCCGTCCCCCGCCGGTTTCCACCCCGACGCCTGTAGCGATATGTCAGTGATTGCGAGAGACGGAAGAGACAAGACAAGAGACGGTCCCACCCATGGGTGGGGAATGTTTGAAAAAGTTACCCCGGCCGGCGACCGATAGTCGGAAAGACGACTAAGCTCACGTCGTTGTCAACAATCATCATAAACAAATCCCTATTCTGGCCCATGGAAATGGAATAATGGACGTTGTGTTTGTTCAAGGGTGAGCGTTGTATCCGACATTGTATCATTCATAACATTGTTGGCGATGATTGAAAAGGCGATTTTCTTTTAAGTGATTTTTTTACTTAAACTTATGCAATTTCAAAACATATCCAAACCATACCTATCATGAGTCATCATGAGTAAATGTTGCGTTTTCAGCTTTTTATTGTGTCTCAAAATAGCTACAAAAAGATGACAGCTCACCAGCCGTAGGAGCTTTACAGAGAAAATTGAACGTTCGAACCAAAGCACTAAAATGGGTCACTGACATCCAGGGACACAGTCTTTTTCAATGTTGGGTGGCTCAACCTCTTATAAGACAAACAGGGAGTCTATCCAGGGATATCGACCGGTCCCGGTCTCGTAGCTCAATCGCTTGAGCGTTGGACTCCGCGTGACGAGAGCACGCGTTCCGGTTACAACAGTCCGAGCTCGAAGCGTGACGGACGCTCGGTGTATGAGCATCCTGACGGCTACGCCCTGACGGTAGTCGGTATGGTTGCGGTTTGTGGCAGGCCAGTCGAAGGCAGTGAGGTCAAGTAGTGGTTCTAAAAAAGTGCGCCGAAGGCGCGCCAAATTTTCGAAACTGAACATGATTTGAGAGCAATCTTGGCATTGGCAACCATACGCGGGTCCTAGGGCTCAACGCCACCGCATGGTAAATTGAGTACCTAAATAGTGTAAATACCTTCCTGATTTGCAGTATTACGCCCATGGCAGTCAACATCCGAAAAACGACAGTTTTCTTTTCTCGTATGGCGACAGCTTTTAGGATTTACAAGAGTGGAAAAGTTACCCCGGCCGCGCCGGGGTAGGCTGAAAGTTACCCCGGCCACGGTTCTCCACCCATGGTCCCACCGACCATCCGATCGGTATCGGGCCAAATCTGGAGTTCCCGCTGCACTGAACGTACGAGGGGCGTTCAAAAAGTTCTCGGCCCAACCATGAAGGAGTTGGAATTTCGGCCTGTACCGCGGTGTACTCAATGATGTGTTATTGGGATGTCCACTTACGTAGCCATTAACCAATCTGCCCTGTGATTGGTTCAGGCTGCTAATTAATCGTAACATAGTTTGCCATTCCCGGTCAGAATGGGCGACGCCCAGAAGAGAACAGTGATTTGGTTCATGCATTGCAGAAAAATGCACCAAACGTTATTCACCAAAAGCTAGTGCCAACACATGTAGAGGTTTGTCTTTCTTACAGTAGCGTCAAAAAGTGGGCATCTCTGTTCAATTTTGGTCAACAGATCAATAATGGTCACCCCCGCAGTGGCCAGCCATCAACAGCATTGACTGAAGAAAATAAGAAAAAATAAGTACTTCTTTGTAAAAATTATAAATATTCTGGTCTGGAACAACGCAGCAGAAGCGGAGGTGTCTATCAGGCTCCTCAAAGTCATTATTCAACAGCGTATTAACCCGCGCGGGGCTGGGGTCTCCTCCAGCCGAACGCGCGGGGCTGGGGGGGGGGGGTAAATTTTATCCCCCCCCCCCTGTTATCTCCCGAACTAATGGTCCGATTTGGAAAATTCAAACGCCAATCGAAAGCTCTCATCACGAACTACTAAAAACATGTACTTAATTTAAAGTTTGAGGTCAAGGTCAAGGTCAAGGTCAGGTCAAGGGTACAAATTGCAAGTTTCTACAGTATCGGCCTTGCACCGTAGTTGCCGAAGAATGGAGTCATGGACTGAGACTGATCGCCCAAAACGTGTTCTTAGGCTACCAAGACAATATTCGTTGCATACAACATCATTCAGAGGTCAAGGTCAAGGTCAGGTCAGGTCAGGTCAGGTCAGGTCAGGTCAGGTCAGGTCACCAAAAAACAAAATATAGAAAAGGGCATGTGCGACACATGTTTTATGGGTCATTTTACTCATAGAATTCAATAGGCACACTCAATAAGTGATATGGAACACCTCTGGATGAATTTCAGGTCGAGGTCAGGTCAAGGTCAGGTCAAGTGAGGTCAAATTTTGAAGTTGGTTGTTAAGGCCTAAAAAGATGTCTATCTGATGCAGTTTTTCACGGCGAATCGAATGGTGCTATTTTTGTTTCCGTACGAGGTCTAGAACTTCCAAAAGTCATTTTTAAAAAATTTTGTGTGTCGTGACGTCATAAAATTTTGAATAACTCCCACATTTTTGAACCGATTCTTCTAAAATTTGGTATGCAGGTGCACATAGACTACTTCTCTGACATATATTCCGGTTTTTTCGATAGACTCCAAATTTTGGATTTTATAATGATTTTCCCAAAAAAGTCAGTTTTTTTGAAAAAATTTAGGCCAAAATCCAAAATTTTCAAAAAACCGAGATAGCCATTTGATAGACAAAGTAAAATTACGTATACCCTTTTTTGTTGCGTCTTGATTCCTTTAACCCGCGCCCTGCTGGGGGTCCTGGATTTCCACGCCCTGCTGGGGGGGGGGGGGTGTTCAAACACCCCCCCCTTCTAACTCGGCTCCTGGGCCACGTAGCGATACGCGGAAGGCGGCGTTCGAAAGAGCGTCAAAAATAATGACGAAATCACTTCGGTCAATTTTTTGGTCAGGTCAAAGGTCAGGTCACCAGAGGTCATTGAAGGCAAAATTTCGCCGATTTCCAGGTCGAATGTCGACAATTTCCAAGAAGCCAACGCATAACTCGGGAACCAATAGAGCTACAGCGCTGCGGAAAAGCGCATTCGATAGCCCTATTAACGCTCTTTCTGAGTAATTCTCTCAGATTTGACCTAGCGTCAACGGTTTTGCCTGCAGGGGGTAAAAACTGCAAAAATAGCCGATTTTTTCGGAAACAGTTTTTCTGCAATAACTTTTGACCCAAACCTTGTACGAGCTTACTTTTACCGGCATCGTGTTCCTCTCGTCAAGACGCATCGAATGAACTATAACTTGACCTTGAAAGGTCAACTTGAAAATTTGACCTCAGGTCAAGGTCATGACCTGACCGGAAAGGGTCATGTTGCATATCAGTCGATCCGTATCGTCCAGCTGAACACATCTAAGGCGTTTTCATCGCTCTAGCATGTCTCTATCAAAAGTTATTTGCGAAAAACTGTTAGATACCATTCGTGACCTAGGATGACCTCAGGGGCATAACCAGGGGTCACGGACACCATTTTCATGTTCAGTGTGTTTAAACCACTTGTAATTCAGTGTTTGGGAGTGTTTATAATGCTTTTCGGCCAAAAGAGGCGCATTTCAATTTTCTCCCATTGACTTATAATGGGGAGGTCGCAAAATTGACCTGACCTTAGGTCATCGATATCAAAATTCTGAGATATACATTTTGTACATGCTATTGTTCTTAGTAATCGCTGAAAGTTTCAAAGCGATCGGTCACTCGGTGTAGCTATGGCAGACATTGAAACTTTTTATGAGGTGAGGTCACTTCAAGTGACCTGGTGACCTGACCTTGAATGACCTTGGTCTGAAATTTTCACAACATGTGTAGAATTGATGTATGATAAGGTGTACCAAAAACGGCGGCGCTCCGCGCCGCCATTTTTGAGATATCCGCGAAAAACCACAGGGGGGGGGTGTTCAAACACCCCCCCCCCCAGCAGGGCGCGGGTTAAAAATGAAGATGTTAGCGGCGTTTGAACTTTTGCCGTTTTTGAGGCGAAAATGGCGAACACGACGTCACTAAAACGTCAATTTCTCAAAAAATTTCCTACGGATTTCGCTCAAATTTTAAGGGAACGTGTCAAATTGATGTAAGAAAAGGTACTGAAAGTTTGGCGGCGCTGCGCGCCGCCGTTTTTTGAGATATCGCAAAAATTCGCGAGGGGGGGTAAAATTTACCCCCCCCCAGCCCCGCGCGGGTTAATATGTTTAAGATCTCTGCAAGATGCATCCCCCATTTGCTGACTCCAGAGGAAAGGCAAAGTCGAAAGGAGACGCAACGCGAAAATTTTGGCCCCTATATCGAAGATCCAAAAGAGGTCATTGAACTACTTGTTACCGTGGAGGGATTGTGGGTGTCACATGTTGACCCTAAGGGTGTGACCGAGTTGCACAAGTGGAAGCACACTGATTAAAGGCCACCAAATGTGTGCGACGTGTTTAAGTCAGGCAGCAAGGTGACAATGGTTGCATTTTGGGATGCTGACGGGGCTCTGCTTGTTAACTTTCTAAAACAGAGGCGCACAATTGATGATGAATACTACACCTCCCTTCGATAATAGTTGCGAGCGGCAGATATCGAGGAGAGACTAGGGAAGCTGACTAAAAGTGTGCGCCTGATCCAGGACCACGCACCAGCACACATGAGCAGGGTGACGATCAGCGAAGCAGTGAGCTGTGGCTTCGAGTTGTTGTCAGCCACTTTTTTCTCCGTACCTTGCACCCTCTGGTTGCCACCTCTTCCCCAAGATCAGGAAATTGCTTAGCAATGGCAACTTCGCTGACAGCAAGGAGACAAAAGCAGCCCTCTTGGCCGTGCCAGATGCGTCCAAAACCCACTTGGCTATGGAGACCCTGGGGCCTCTCGCAAAGCGCTGCGTGAAATGTATTTGTCTAAACGCTGGTTATTTGACTAAATGAACATTTTTGGTCTACCAAGTTGACGTCGTATCTCTGCTCCTTCATGGTCGGGCCAAGAACTTTTTGAACACCCCTCGTAAAATGGTTGGATGCAACCTCAAATTGAAAATTATCTAAGCGCCAGCAACGTCGATTAATGACTAGAGTCTGATCAACGATGATTATAGAATCTGAGTAGCGAATTTATTGAAAATGGGCTCAAAAATAAATTTGAAAGGGGTAAATTCCCCCTTCCCTCCCTAGCCGTTCACGCACAATTTGAAAGGGGAGCGGAATTTTCGAAGGAGGGGAATTCCCCCTTTCCCCCTTTAAAAGTTACCCTGAATGGCGGATAAGGTACAGCAAGTTTCGTCTTTCTATCCCTAAGCGTTCATGAGGTATCACAAATATTCACCAGGGGGAGGCGAAAAACGCCCCCCCCCCCTTCCGGGCCCGCGAGGGTTAATGGTTAAGCTCAATACGTATGCATGAAACCTGAAACCATAATAATTTTTAATTGCAACATCTAGGGGCAAGGTGGTCATGGATTTTGCAGATCGGCGTATCAGACAACAGTCGGGTCACCTCAAGCTTGCCCCCACTGGCGAAAATTTGTGGCGCCGCCGCTGATACGTCAACGTTGGACTACCATACAAATTCTTACCTGGTATTCTTACCTGGTAGCAGGGCTGCGGAGTCGGAGTCGGGGTCGGAGTCGGAGTCGGTCGGAGTCGACAGTTGTGACCGGAGTCGGAGTCGGAGTCGGAGTCGATTTTAGAAACCCGAGCCGGAGTCGGAGTCGAAGTCACCGAAAATCTGTCGACTCCGCAGCCCTGCTAGGACTGCGGAGTCGGAGTCGGGAGTTGGAGTCGGTCGGAGTCGACAATTCTGCCCGGAGTCGGAGTCGGAGTCGGAGCTGGTTTTTGAAAGCCGGAGTCGGAGTCGGAGTCGGAGTCACCGAAAATCCATCGACTCCGCAGCCCTGCCTGGTAGGGTTCCCTTAGTCTTATTAGGATGTGATTGGGGATGGTCCGGGATGGGATAAGGAACCCAAGATTCTGAGACGCGCCAGTTCTCTGGGTACACAATGCCAATAAGGCCATCAGAGTACACACTACAACTGGAATAGAGCGTCTTCCAATGTGATAGTTGGCAACAAAATCAGTAAACTAGAGACTTGCAATGAGAATATCGACAATGTCCTAACCTAATCTAAACTAAGTGTATGCATACAGAGAGTCATGAAGGTGGGTGTGTAACAATTGTTTAAAGGTTTTCAAGTTAGGGGTACATACTGCTTCCTCAGGCAATGAATTCCATGTAGGTACACATCGAACAGAGAAGAAACGCTTTCTAACATCAGTGCGACTATGTGACAGGAGAATCTTAAAACAGTGTCCTCTGGTTCGACCTTGGGGGGCCAGGTCAAACAGGTCTTAAGGCGATATACAAGAGTGTCCATGGAAGACCTTCCAGCACTGGATGAGGTCAGCTCTTAACCCTCGCCCGCACATGCCATTTTCCCATCCTAGAACGCACATGGGGGGGGGGTGGTTGCCACCCCCCCCCCCGCGCCATTTCGTTCCTGTTGGAGATAGAGCTTAGCAGTAAAGACCAAAAAGATTCTTTGGGAAGAGACGAATCCAATGATACCCAGTTTTACCTTCTCAGGTCAGTCATTGACCTTCCAGGTCAGGTCAAACTAAAAAATGTTGCTGTTTTGGGTCACCGTTGGATATCAAGTGCGCTGCTTATCAAATACCGATGACGATGCTGTTTTCTGGTGCCAAGCCAGCTAGAACCTCTTTGTCACACTATCCGACCAGAATTTTGCTGCTGAGGTCATTTCAGGTCAAGTTAGGTCAAGGTCAATTATATGTGTTTGTATGTCTGTGTGTGTCTGTGTGTATACTGATGTGTGCACCGATTGTTTTTGGGTCCATATCACATGAAATCATGATCTGAGAAGCTTTTACCAAAAATGCAGTCAAAAAACTTCACAAAAAGTAAATTCAGCTTGCCTATAACGCAATTATCTTAGATGACCTAGGTTGACCTTGACCCTGACCTTGACCCCTGTACATCGTCGAACAACATGTTCCATGATAGGTGGGAGGTAAGACTGGCAAAAAAGGCCGAAATCAGGGTGTCAAAAGCTCACAAGGCCCATGGCAAACGCAAGATGTTGAGAATTGGCCATTTGGGTCATGACATGACCTGAAAAACAAGGTCATATCTCCGAAACCAAAAATCACAGAAACTTGAAATTTTCAGTGGACATCAAGAAAAGATAGACGAGCAGCTATACGAAAAATCAGCCTTCTAGCTCTAAAAATGTTGAGTGCAGAGCAGAAAGACTGCCTGGGGGGGGGTGTGGCAACCACCCCCCCCCCATGTGCGGGCGAGGGTTAATAGTCTACCCTGAACTGAGTACAAGTCAAGTGTTTTTAGGCGATCGCAGTAACTTAGGTTACACAACCCGGAGATGTGTTTCGTCCATTTTCTTTGTACATTTTCTAGCAGATGCAAATCTTTAGAATATCCAGTGGACCACACACATGAACAATATTCAACTATTGGACGAATATGAGTGGTGAGAAGGAAAAGCATGAATTCAGAGGATCTACAGACTGTGGATTTCAAAAGACTGTGAGCCAGCCCACCAGCCTTGTGGACAGTGGATTGGACGTGCTCATGGAACTTCAGGTCTACATCGATGGTTACACCGAGGTCAACATGGGAGGTCGCAGACTGGATGGGCACTCCATCAAGGAAATATTTAGGCACAGCAAGGTCAGCTCTTCGTTTGGAGAAACGGAGCACCGCACACTTCTTTGGGTTCATATGGAGGCCCCCAGGAAGCTGCAGTGGAGTGCAATGTATCAATGTCATTTTGGGCTCTCCTCATATGATTTTGAGATTGATCATTGTAAGTAGGGGAGAGTGGGGTAAGATGCCCAGGGTGGGAAAGACGCCCCACCCCCTCTAGCGGCGAAACAAAGAATCGGACCTGAAAATTAAAGGTAGTGTGCCACCTTTGAAAGATTTCCCATTTTATTTTTCCTAGGATAAGAAGCTTCTGTTTTTACCTAATATCGCAAAAAAAATCAAAAATGGGCCTGGAATAGTGCCTTTTTCGCCTAAAAGTTTATCGGTTTTTAGATATGTATAACAACTGTAGTGGGCTCACCTGCAAACAGGCGTCGGGCAACAATCGCGAATGCGGCGCACTTGTGACAATAAGCAAAGGTCATTATAGTGTTACGACCATACGACGTACGGGAATGAGTTATCAGCTGTCTAATCGTAGACAACACAATGTCGAGCCTTAAACTGTAAGCCCGTATTGGTATTGTTTCTTTTATTTGGCTGTCGAACATTATTTATGGTTTGAAATATGATTTTATGTAAAATAATTGATATGAAAAAGCCGTCTTATAAGTTATGACCCCATTTCACCACACGTAAGTGGCAGAAATGACAATGATCAGCTGACGCATTTTTCTTGGCCGAAGTCAGAGCGCGCGGCCCGACGCACCACGCGTATTTGGAAATTCCGACCTCGACGAGCATCAGAAGCCAACTAACAGGCGTGTTCGAAACCGCAGGAGCTGATGATGAACGGGTTTATCGAAACTTGATTGGATGAGCATATCGGTAATAGCGATTTCAGTGTGTGCATTTATTGTTCATAGTGGTGTGAAATGTGGTTGGGGTACGACCGACAACCCGTCGGGGCGAATTTCGCACTGGGGTACTCAAAATTTGAAGAATTTAAGACGTTTCCATGAGTTTTGAAGGTATGGATAAGTTCTAAAAATCCGGTTCTCCTTATCTGGGCCATTAACTCCATACGGTCCAAGAAAGCTGGCACACTACCTTTAATGTTCTTAGCGTAAAGCGGAAGCCTGCCTTGTTAACTGCACAAAAAATTGCGAAGCTCAGTTGGGCAACGGCTGGCTGATGATTGCAGGTTTTTTATTTGCTGCTTTCAAAAAATATTTTGGTGTCAGAACATTGTAAATATCAAAGAAGGTAAATAATTTTTTGCGTCCCTTGCTATAGTCGTGATACATTAGCATGCGTGTACTGTGTCCCAAACAGTTTGTTTCAGGGTGTAGTTTTATGGCTAACAAATTGTACTGATTTAATGTTACTTCGGTACCTTGGGGCAAGATGCCCCCTGTCCTGATGGGGAAAGACGCCTCCCTAAATCCGTAGGCTGTCCTTCAAACAGCCCGTCAAATCATTTATTACATACTTGTGATGTAGACAAAAGCCGATCTGGGACTATTGAGAGTCCAGTACGGTCGGGTGCTTCCCATGCCGGTCTTTCGGCCCACATAGCGACTTTTTGGGCGGCATCTGACTCTGAGAGCCCTCACGACGGCCTCTGTGGGCCCCATTATTGGCTCCAGGGCCCCTCACGACATCCTTTGAGGGCTCCCACGTTGGTCCCACGGGCCACGCTGGCATCGGAGGTCCCCACGATGGGCTCGAGGGCCCTCAAGCATCATGAAGACCTATAAGAGCCCCACAGTGGTCTCCGAACGCCACCACGGAGGCTTGTTTGGCCGCGCTGATCTATGATGGCCCTAACGATGACCTCTGAAGCCCCTTACGACTACTTTTGAGGGCCCTTATGATGACGTTTGGTGTCTACTGCAGGCTCGAAGGGACTACTGATTCGTTCAGGCGATTCACGTGCCCATTTATGTCACTTATAGTGCAGGGGGCATCTTTCCCAACGTCAGGGGGCGTCTTTCCCACCCTGTGGGGTAAGATGCCCCCTTTCACTTCTTCAGGAAAATGCTTAATAGCAAAAAAAGTTATAATATTTCAGGCACGAAAGTGTGATACTTTTGGAGAAAAATGATGTCGGCTTCCGTTGAAACTCCAAGTTTTTGCTTCCCCATCGTCATTTTCGAATAATATATGACATAGCAAAACCCTGGGCATCTTTCCCCACTCTCCCCTATCATAGTTCGTACAAGCAAACATCTTAAGGTCATCTGCAAATATTGCATATGTGCTGTGCAAATGGGATGCTATGTTATTAATATAAATCAAAAACAAAAGAGGACCAATCACGGAGCCCTGCGGTACACCACTAGATACATGTTTAGGTTGACTGAAAAGACCTCTCACACAGACTCTCATGGTTCTATCAGTAAGGAACGACGATATCCATTGTAGCATACATCCATTAACACCAATCAAGCTCAATTTTGTTAGTAGCAATTCATGGCTCACAACATCAAAGGCTTTACTAAAGTCAAAGAGCATCACATCAGTTACAAGCCCTCTATCTGTGTTTAGAGAAACTGAGTTGTAAAACAGCAGAAGTTGTTCCATAGTTGATCTCCCTGATCTGAAGCCAAACTGATATGGAGATAATAGTTCATTACTTTCAAGATAATGTCTCAGGCGAGCACATACAATTCGCTCCATTGTCTTACAGCATGTTGATGTTAGGCTTATCGGTCTATAATTAAGAGGGTCATATCTCATACCTTTCTTAAAAATTGGAATCACAGATGATAACTTCCAGCTAATGGGCACCTTACCCTCCTGCATTGATCTGTTGAAAATTAGACACAAAGGGTATACTAATACATTGCGGCACTGTTTCAGTAGTAATGGATGTATGCCATCAGGGCCCATGGCCGAATTTCCATCAAGTTGGTCTATTCGCCTCGAGACTCGCCGCTGCGCGAGGGTGGCGCTAGTGTAGTAAGAGGGATAGCGAACCCGGCGCGCATGAGACATTCAGGCTTGTATACGGTTTGAGTGCGGCGCGCAAGATAGGAACATTAGTTTTTTTAGGGTGGTTAAGGAGGTTTAAGTGGGAATTTACAGGATTTTGATCATTATTTTAAAAGTATTGATATTCGCGCTTTTGTAAGGCAGAATAGCTACCGCTCACATCAACACACAGCGAGGACAAGAAGCAATCAAGAGTCAAGGTTTTTTTATTCTAGAAGACGGCGAGGTCTATGTTGTAGCCCACATCTTTTTTAGATTACATGTTCTTTTGCATCAGTCTGGTTTCACTTGGGCCAATCTTGTCGGTCTGCTTGATGTTTCTCAATTCTCATATCTTGGTTTATATAGATTGGAATTTGGATGTTTCTGCGTTCTTGATGTGGTGGCTTAATGAATTCCATTTATTTAGGGTCTATTCGTGAGAAAAAAAAAACATTCCCTCGTCAACGTCTAGTGGTGGGGCTTGTACAATTTGAGTTAATCTCACTATGTTCGGTTTTGTACGGTTGGTTGAGGTCGCACTCATGGAGCTGATGGAGGATTTTGTGAGTCTCGTCTCCCCGTTGTCTTCTCTCTTCTAGGGTGGTAAGCTTAAGCCGACTCTGCCGTTCTGGATACTTTAACTCTTGCATTTCCACAATTCTTCTGGTAGCTGCACTGTGAACTGCTTCAATCTTCTTGATATTAGATTTCTTATTAGAGGACCGTCCATACTTGGGGGCAAAATTCAACATGAGGGAGGGAGAACAAATGTTTTGTATGCTAGGCTAAACAATGCCGGACTCAGCTTTTCAAATGTTCTCCTTACCAGTTACCATGTCCCAGCTGGCATGTGGTCGTTGAGTGCATAGCTTAACCCTCGTCCGTATTGGTGTTTTTCCAGCCGCGAACGTATTATAAGGGGGTCCGTTTGACCCCCCCCCCCTTGCCGTTTCGCCCCTGATCGAACTAGAGCTTCGCGGAAAAAGAGCGTGTTGCCCGTGACGAGAGGAAGCCGATGATACCCTACTTTAAGGTCCTAGGTCATCGGTTGACTTTCCAGGACAGGTCAATGACACAATAGTCGGGAAAATTGGGATCCGTTAGAACGTTGTAAGGGGTAGCCGCTATCAAGATTCCTTTGCTACTCAATGAGGCTGCAATGGGGTTTTTCGGGGTGCTGATCACGAATATCATATTAGTTTTGATTACAGATGATGCCTTCATGCATTTAGGCCAGGTCGGGTCAGGTCAGGTCAGGACAACCAGTAGAAGTCCTGCCGAGTATTTGTAGTAGGTGTCAACCGCCTCTGACATCTTCGTTACATGCTACGAAGACACCAAAACTATTTCGTAAATGTTCATATGGTTGCTAAATTCGAATTCAGCTCCAAAACTAGCCTAGAAACATGCAAAACTTGAAAGTGAACCGAGGTCATCAAAGGTCAGTGACCTGACCTGACCTTCAGGTGACCTTGACACCCACCCTAATGCATGGGACCAACATCATATCACATGTCTGAACACTTGAAACCACGAAAAGACTGCAAACGCGCGGCTAATGCGAGCTGACATACGCCGAATCGCGATTCCGGCCAAACATGGTCTCGAAAAGTAGGTCACAGGTCAAAAGTCATTTGGGTCAGGGTCATGAAATTTCCAGGGTAGGTGTTAAATTGACTAAAGCGAGGGCACTGAAAGTTTTGTCGCGATCGACCGCTTTTTGCGCGAGTATTTCGCGGAAAACTGAGGGGGGGGTCCGTTCGACCCCTCTCCCCTACGGGGGGAGGTCGAACGGACCCCTTAACACCCTAACGGGCGAAGGTTGATACGTGTGTTGAAATCCAGCGAGGAGTCAACAATAACACCTAGGTCTCTTTGTTCGTTGGTGTTCTCCAGCTTAGTACCACCAAGCGTGAAGATGGGCCTACTATCGGGCATCATTTGCTTGGCAGGTACCTATTCGAAGAGTCTGACACTTTGAGGCATTATAGACGATATCATATCTGCTATGTAAACTTCGTAATCAACCCCTTACAACCTTAAGTTCCCACACTCCTCCCCTCCACCGTACTCTCGCCGTGTAACTACGTGCGCGTCGCCGCTCGGCATCACTCTTCCTCCTATGCAAATTCCTGCCACCAGATGTCACCCACTTCGCTGTCTCGAGGCGAATAGCTTCATAGACATCCTTGGGGCTTATACGGCTATGCCCAACGGACCCATCAAATAATTGGTGGGGGTGAGGGTTATCTGGGACATTTCTGGTGTAAACAGACACAAAAGCTGTTGCAAAGATTTCAGTCATTAATTGAGGTTGGTCTGTCAGCTGACCACAATCATCTTTCAGTGGGCCTACCATTGGTCGGCTAACCTTCTTGTGCCTTACATATATAATTTATAGACGCATAGGTGTTGTGTATTTGCCTTGACCAAGCTGGCCGGCAGGACTTTAGCTATTGCAGTGTTTTAGAGGACGTGTCAGTTGTTGTCTTCCTTTTTCACGGGGCCTCTCTGTTGCCCATATATGGCTGGTTGTTGTCAAGGTTGTGTGTCCGACGTAGTGCGACTGACTGCGCAATACAAGCTCTAACCCAAGATAAAGTCTCAGCTATGAAGTAACACGGACAAATCTCACGACACAACAAAATTGGCGACGACGAACGAGATCAAGAAATCAAAAAGTGAGATCAAGCTGAGATAAAATGAAAAAGAGCTAAAAGGAGATTAAAGGAATGTCACAAGTGCGCAACAATTGTCGCAAGGAAAGAAAAGCTGAATTACGATGCAAATGAAGATATAAGGAGTTGTTAAAAAAAAGAAAGAAAGTGAAAAAGAAACCAGAAAAACAAGTGAAAGTGATTAATTTCTATATTTGAACTCTCAAAAAGAAATTAAAATGGCTACGAGTCTGCCACCGCCACCGGGTATGCAAAAAGGTGAGGATTTTGGTAAATGGATCAAATCAGTTGAAATTTACATGGGTGCTCAAAATATTGAATCATCTGCTCAAAAAGTGAACAGCGTGCTGCATCTTCTTGGCCCGGATGTACAAGAAATTGTTGATACGCTGCCTGATATAGCTGATGTAACCGACCCATACGTCAAACTGAGAGCACAATTGGAAAAGCATTTCAAGCCTCAAGTGAACACGGTGGTGGAGCGTCATGTCTTCAACATGATGCAATATGAAGGAGGTAGGGTAGAGGAGTATGTAGCCAAACTGAAAACGCAAGCAAGAAAATGCAATTTTGAAGCTTCGGAAATGGACAATCTGATCAGGGACTAGCTCTTAGCAACGTGCCCATCCTCCAAGGTCAAGGAGTCAATGCTCAAGGAAAGAGTGCTGACCCTATCGCGTGCCATTATGATATGGTCAACTGACGCAACAGTGAATGAACAAGTAAGAAGAATGGGAAAAAGTGCACAAGAAGAAGCAGTGAACAAGGTGAAGTGGCAGAACAAAGAAAGAAATGAATCACTGAAGGAAAGAAGGAAACCATGGAATGTAAATGAAAGAAAGAGCCATGAAGAGAAGAGGCCATGGAAAAATGAACATGGTCAAGGGAAGACATGGAAAAATGAAAACAATGAAGAAAACAGGAAGTGGAAGTTGGAGAAAACTGAAAGGAGACATTGCTTCAGGTGTGGGAAAACGGACCACCTGATCAAGTTCTGCAGGGTACCACCCCACGTCAGATGCCACAACTGTGGGAAACAAGGACATCTAAAAGCAGCGTGCAGAAATGGAAAAACGCTGAATGTGGAAAAAGAAGACCAAGATGATGAAGTTGAAGAAAATCTGTGTGTGTACCAAAGCACATCAAAAGGGAAGGAAGCCATCAAAGTGAACATGGCTGTCAACGAGAAGAACGTCACGTTCATTGTGGACACTGGCTGTCCGGTAACCATGATTCCAGAAGAGCAGGCTGAAGGCCTCAACTTGAAGAAAACCAGATGTAAGCTCACATCGTACACAGGACATGAAATACCTGTCAGAGGAATGACAGAAGTGAACGTGCAGTACGAAGGTCAAATGAAGAAGAAGATGCCAGTATATGTAGTGGGAGGAAATGGTCCATGCCTCCTCGGAAGGAACTGGCTGCATGAAATCAAGCTGAACTGGTCAAGTCTGGTTGGTCAAGTGAAAGAAAAACGTGAACCACAAAAGAATATGAAGAAGCTGAGTGAAGTGCTGAAGGAACATGAAGAACTCTTCAGTGATGAACTGGGAACAATGAGTGGTCAGGAAGCTGATCTGGAACTGAAGAAAGACGCAGAGCCCGTCTTCAAACCAGCAAGGTCAGTACCTTACAGTCTGACTGATGCAGTGGAAAAGGAGTTGGAAAGATGGAAGACGCTGGGAGTAATCGAAGATCTCCGAGATGATGAACCAACGCCGAAGTGGGCAACACCACTGGTTGTGGTGCCCAAACCAGATGGAAGCGTACGCCTCTGTGGCGACTTCAAAGTGACGCTGAACCAGTACCTGAACGTACCGGTGCATCCTCTGCCGAAGACCGAAGACTTGCTGGCAACCATCGGACCTGCGAAGTTCGTATCTGTGGTGGATCTGTCGCAAGCCTATCTGCAAATGAAGTTGTCAAAAGAAAGTCAGGAACTGTGCTACCTGAACACGCCGTTCGGACTGAAACGGATGCTGAGGCTCCCCTATGGAGTCGCGTCAGCTCCAATGCTCTTTCAGAGAGCGATGGACCGAATCTTGAAGAAAGTACCAGGTGTCAAATGTCTGCTGGACGACATCCTCATCACAGGAAAAACTGAAGAAGAAGCCTTGAAGCGGCTGGATGAAGTGCTGCAGATCCTGAAAACAAACGGTCTGCGCCTCAAGAAGGAAAAGTGTCAGTTCATGGCGAAGGAATTTCGCTATCTGGGAGTGCGATTGGGTGCAAACGGAATCCGACCTGATCCCGAGCGAGTGAAGCCGGTGCTGGAGGCAAACGCGCCAACAAATCAAAGAGAACTACGTGAGTTCTTGGGAGCTGTAACGTTTTACAGCAAGTTCCTGGAAAATCTGTCGAAGATGGCGAAACCACTAAATGAACTCCTGAAGAAGGACAAAGAATGGAAGTGGTCAAAGGAATGTGAAGAAAGCTTCACGAGAATCAAAGCCCGCCTGGCATCTGCTGAAGTGCTCCGACACTTTGACGTGAAGGAACAGGTGACTGTCATCACCGATGCCAGTCCACATGGTCTGGGGGCAGTCCTGGTGCAGGGTGTTCCCGAAAGACCTGTGCTGTACGTGTCAAGATCACTCAGTGAACATGAAAAGAAGTACTCACAAATCGAAAAAGAAGGACTCTGCATCGTTTGGGCATTCGAAAGGCTGAAGCAGTTTCTGTACGGACGTCACTTCAAACTCGTGACCGATAACAAGCCACTGGCTCAGGTGATCGGTCCCAAAACGCCACTGCCAACGTTAGCAGCAAGCCGAATTCAGAGATGGACAATGAAAATGGCAGAGTACGACTTCACCGTGGAAGTCAGGAGGTCTGAACAGATACCAGTAGCAGACTGGCTATCACGTCTACCTAAAGGAACCTCCGTGGTGAATTCAAGTGCGCCAGAAGATGAATGCACCGTGTGCCTGATTGGCCAGTTGAGTTCTCTCAACCCAGTCACTGCTGCAGCGATCCAGCGTGAGACGACAAGAGACCCGCTGCTCGCAAAAGTGGTCAACTTCGTAAACAAGGGATGGCCAGACAAAGTCGGAGAAGCTCTACATGCGTTCAAGGTCAGACAAACAGAGCTGACGGTGGAGCAAGGATGCGTAATGTGGGGCTGTCGAGTGGTAGTTCCACCGAACCTGAGGGAAAGAGTTCTTGAAGAACTACATGAAGGTCATCAAGGAATGGTCAGAATGAAGCAGCTGGCCAGGATGCACGTCTGGTGGCCAAACATGGACAAAGAAGTTGAAGCAGAAGTGCGAAGATGCCAAGGATGCTGGCAAAAGAGAGCTGAACCACCATGTACGGACCTGCATCCATGGGAGTTTGCAAAGGGTCCGTGGCAGCGAATCCATCTGGATTTCGCTGGCCCAGTTGATGGGAAGCTGTACATTGTCCTCATCGACAGTTTCTCGAAGTGGATGGAAATCGCTCCAATGAAGCACATCACATCAGAAAAGACTATCGAGTATCTCCTGAATGTGTTTGCACGGTTTGGCCTACCTCACCAAATCGTCACAGACAATGGACCGCAACTCGTGAGCAAGGAATTCGAAGGATTCTTGAAGCGGAATGGAATTCGGCATGTCCGAACCGCACCGTTCAAACCCGCAACGAACGGAGCAGCAGAGCGAGCTGTTGGCTGTCTCAAGGGCTACCTGAAGGCCACAAGTGGAAAGAAGATGAACCTGCCAAACTTCCTGATGGCGTATCGAAACACTCCACAGGCTACTACAGGAAGAACGCCCTCCGAACTGATGTTGGGACGACAGCTACGTACGAGGCTAGATCTTCTGAAGCCTGATCTAACCTCTCAAATCCAGGACAAGCAACAAACGCAAGTCGAGCGACGTCATGGTCAACCTCGACAGGTTGCCATCGGTGACGCGATCCTCGCCCGAGACTACCGCGGTCGCGGAAAATGGGCGGAGGGAGAGGTGATGGATGTGGTAGGGACCAAACACTACCTGATTCAGGTACATGACCAGGTCTGGAAGCGCCACATCGACCAGTTGCTGCAAATCCCAATGGCGTCTCCTCGTCATCCGCGTCCGGCTATGCAAGAAGACGACGACGAAGGCATCCGACGGGAAATCGTTGTTCCGGAGACGGCCCGCCCGGAGTCGCTGTCTGCAGAGCAGGAACCTTTGTCATCTCCCCCGGAAGCTCAACAAGAACCAGCACGCGAGCCGACGCCCGTGCGCATCGTTGTTCCGGAGACGGCCCGCCCGGAGTCGCTGTCTGCAGAGCAGGAACCTTTGTCATCTCCCCCGGAAGCTCAACAAGAACCAGCACGCGAGCCGACGCCCGTGCGCGAAGGAGCTGTTGCTGAACCGGCCGCTGACTCGCCCAGAAGTCCAGCGCCGCTATCAACCCGACAGCCGGCGCCGGAGCCTGAAGTGGTGCTGAGGCGCTCCACCCGGACACGGGTACCAGTGAAACGCCTCAACCTGTAGCTGAAGCTTATGTAGTTGTATGTATGTGATCTGTGTGCTTGCTTCTAAAAATTGGTTTCGTGTGATTTCAAAAGCTGGAGCTTAATTTAGTGGGGAGGAGTGTTGTGTATTTGCCTTGACCAAGCTGGCCGGCAGGACTTTAGCTATTGCAGTGTTTTAGAGGACGTGTCAGTTGTTGTCTTCCTTTTTCACGGGGCCTCTCTGTTGCCCATATATGGCTGGTTGTTGTCAAGGTTGTGTGTCCGACGTAGTGCGACTGACTGCGCAATACAAGCTCTAACCCAAGATAAAGTCTCAGCTATGAAGTAACACGGACAAATCTCACGACACAACAATAGGATTATAGACGCAAAGTGACAGTATGACTCATCAGCATTCAGAGAAGCTAACTGGCAGTCCCAGTCTATAGCGCTTAGGCAACGGCAAATGTCTCCATAAAGAGTCAGTGACCCTTGTGCCAAGATCTCATGAGGCCATCACATTTGCCAGCTGAGGCATGAGACCCGTGGGACTGTCAGGGCTGTGTGGAGCGCCCTTGGGCCGCCCCGTGTTGTCGTGCTGCGCTGTGGTTGGCTGTCCCCGCCGCCCGGGTCACGTGACGTGGCGACCGGCCGGTCGGGCCGTGCGGCGGGGCCAGGAGTCAGTGATAATACAGACGCGCCAGCGAGCGGGTGTTTGCTGCTGCGTGCGTGGCCACGTGACATGGTGGCAGCGGTTCAGTGATCGCCATGCCTGAGGACGCGAAGAGTGCGATGCTTAGTGGCACTGCCACTGTTCCAGTGATCAGAGTGTCATTGTCGGATTTTCCGATCTACGACGGTAGCTCGGCACCCGACCGTTTCATCCAGCAGTGCGAGCGGCTGGCGGCCCTCGGGGGCATCGCTGATGGGCAGCTTCAGACCGTCATCGCGGCGCGATGTCGCGGTCTGGCCCTGGAGATCGTCGAAGCTGACGGCGAAGTGGTGGACGTCACAGGCCGACTGCGTGCCGCCTTTGGCGCCGGCACATCCGAGCTGGCTGTGTCGCGTCTTGGCTCAGCGGTCAAGGGCGACGCACCGGTCCTGGAGTACGCCACGCGTATCAAGGAGCTGGTGCGTGATGCGTGCCCCGAGTTTTATGACGCCTCGGGCAAGGTCAAGACCATCTGTGTGCCGGCCCACAAGGCCGCTCTCTACCGGCATCTTCTGATCGGGCTTTCGCCGCAGGAGAAACTTTTGCTGTCCCGTCAGAACGTGTCCACGTTCGACGCCGCCGTGGACGTGCTGCGTCGTGAGGAGACGCTGGCGGAGGCTTTCGGCGAGGAGGAGCGCCGCGCGAGCGCTTGGGTTCAGTGGGCGGATCGCGAAGTGATGAGGGTCGGGCGCGGGGACATGATGTCTCCGACTCCGAGCGGTGATCGGAATCAGGAAGATTCCTCGCGCCGTGAACGTGACCGTCCGTCCGTGGAGCGGGCGCGCCGGAGCCCGAGTCCGGCTCGCGGCTCCTGGGGGCGGTCCCGCGCCGCCGCCGCTGGCGGGCGCTCGGGCGGCTCGCCGTATGCGCCCTCTCGTGGCGGCGCTCGGGGCTCGCCTCGCCGTGATGACTCGCCGTGGCCGACTCGTCGTGGTGACCCGCGGCGCGTGCCTCGCCGTGGCGACTCACCGTGGGCTGCTCGCCGTGGCGACTCGCGACCGGCGCCTCGCCGGGATGACGCGTCGCCGGACAGTGAAGAGGGGTGGCGGCCGGGGCGCCCCGGCGGGAGACGCGGCTCGCCGGCGCCGCCGGACAGCACACGGAGGGAGGTGCGCTGCTGGTCGTGCCGTGGCTATGGGCATCTGAAGCGGCAGTGCCCAAACGGCTACTAGGGCAGCGTGGACGTCGGGTGATGACTCTTCCGACTACTCGGGTAAATGTGAACGGCTTCCTGGTAAGTGACGCACTTTTGGACAGTGGGAGCCAGTTGTCCTTGCTCGATGGTCGTGTCTTTAGTGTCATCGCCCCGAACGCTGAACTGACGGCACCTGCCCGGCTGTTATCGGCTACCGGTCATCACTTGAACGCGGTAGGGAAATGTGTTTTGTCAGTGCTAATCGCAGATGGTCGAACTAAGGACACGGAGTTCACAGTGGTACATAATTTGTCTCACGACATTGTGCTGGGGTGGGACTTTATGTCGGAGAATGGAGTTGTTTTGAATTGTTCGCCAGATGCGAGCCAGATTAAAGTCAGGACAAAGAAGCCCATTTCAGTTCCCGCGCGATCGGCAGTTTGTCTGAATGTGAAAGTTGATCGGCCCGTGTGTGTTGCGGGGGAATATTTGTTTGTCGGGCAAAGTTCGAATGATGTCGAAATATGTGACTCGTTACTTACGCCATTTTCCGAGACGGAGATACCACTTTATGTTCGCAATCGTTCCGACCGCGTTATCACGATTCACCGCCGCAGCGTCATTGGTTATTTGGAGAGCGTCGAGCCCGTGGAGGCCGAGCCTGTCGAGCGCGTCGGGGAGGCTCAGGTGAATGCTGTGTCGGCGGACGACAGTCGCTTTGTCGGGAAGTCCACGGCCGACATTCTCTCAGAGTTTGTTGTCGGAGAACCGCTCTCGGCTACTCAGCGTGATCGGCTGGCCGATCTCCTCAGGTCGTACCCCGAGATATTTTCGCGAAGCTACGCGGATATCGGGACATATAACGGCGGAGACGTTGATTTAGAGCTGTTGCCAGGAGTCCGCCCTCAGTTCGTTAGGCCATACCCTGTCCCGTGGGCCCGAGAGGACCAGCTCAAGGCCCAGCTGGACGAGCTGCAGTCTTGTGGTGTTATTGAGGAGGGAGAGCCGTCCGACTGGAACAGTCCCATTATTCTGGTGCCCAAGGGAAAGGACAAGCGTGAATTTAGAATAGTGCAGGATATGCGGTCCTTGAATAAATGTTTGATGCCCAAAACGTTTGTGTTCCCGAATATAGATGATTTTATTTTTTCATTGGGCGACTGGAAAATCGCGTCCTCGTTAGATATTAAGTCTGCGTTTTGGAATTTGTGTTTGACGGGAGAGTCCAGTAAAATATGCGCATTCTATGCTTTAGGCAAGACATATTATCCCCGTCGCATGCCAATGGGGTGCATGCAGAGTTCGTATTTTTTGCACCTAGTTATGCGCCGAGTACTGGGAGACTTGCCTGGCGTTCACATTTATTGTGATGATATTTTGTGCACTAGTTCCTCGATAGAAGATCATTTCCGTTTACTGCATAGCGTCTTCGATAGGCTTAGATCAGCCGGTCTCAAAATCGCTCCGGAGAAGTGCAAGCTTTTCCAAACGTCCCTGACATATTTGGGACACCTCATCACGCCGGACGGCATATCCATTGATCCCAGCCGTCTCAAGGTGATTGACGAGATGCCCCGTCCGTCTTCTATTAAGCAGGCCAAGCGTGTCCTCGGTTTCTTTGGTTGGTTTCGGAAGTTTTTCAAGTCTTTCTCGACTGTGGCAGAGCCTTTAGTTGTGTTGAGTAATGCCGATAAGTTCTATTGGAATAGTGAGCTGGAGCAGTGTTTCCTGCAGCTGAAATCTGAGCTCACTGCTCACGTAGTTCTCAGTTACCCGCGGAGGGATTGTCCGTTTATTCTGTATACGGATAGTTCATCGTCGGGATCGGGACAGGTTCTCTCCCAGATCTGGCCCGATGGCCAGGAGCGGATCGTTGCTTTCAGTGGCAACCGATACAGTCGCGCCCAGCGCAAATGGACTATTTTCGAATTAGAGCTTTTCAGTTTTATCCAAGGTCTCAAGAAATGGTTCAAGTATTTGGCTGATAATGAGTTCCGATGGATTTGCGATTGTAAGAGTGCTTTGCAAATTCTGAAAAATAAGGAGTGGATCAATCCCCGCTTGGTCCGCTGGCGAGCGTTCGTCAGCCAGTTTCGTTTTACAACGGAACACAGATGTGCCTCACAGATGCGTCATGTTGATGCACTCTCTCGCCTTCATGAGGACGCTCCGGCCTCTGAGGGTGACGCCGAGTCCGATGGCGTGGCGCCGGCGGCTCGGGCGCTGCGGCCGGGGCCGGTGTCGGGGCCGGAGCCGGTGCGTGTCTCGCGAGGCGGCCGCGGCGCCGCCCGTGGTGCGGCGGGGGGCCGGGCGCGCCGGGCGCTGGGTGACAATGCTCGGGGTTACATGAGCAGAGTTAATACGCATTACAAACGGACTACAATGGTGAGCGAATAGGAAAATCCGTTCCTGATACGCATTTACTTGCTCATGTAACCCCGGTAAATAGCCCCGACGCTGAGCCCCCGATTGTGCCCAGCGAGACGCGGAGGCAAACAAATGCGACGAGTGCTGAACTCGAAGGATCACCTTGTGCGTTGGATGGTGTGCTCAAGGAGCAGCCGGTGGAACCAGAAGTGGCTCGGGAGGTCTTAATGACTACTGCTGACTTTTTAGTCCAGCAGGCTCTCAAGCCGGAATCAGTAATCTGGTACCAGAAACACGACCGCAATTGTCGAGCTATCGCGCACCGACTGAAGCACAACAAGTGGCCCAGGTACGCGCCGCCCGTTCTGCGGCGGTTATCAGCGGACCAGTTCACTTTTCGTAACGGGATGTTATTCCGCGGTGATCAGATTGTCTGGCCTCTGTCCAAACGATTCGAGATGCTCTACAATCATCACGACGTATCGCAGCACGCCCATGGAGGCGCCGGGAAGCTGTACGAGCTACTTAGCCGGCACCTCTGGTATCCGGGCCTGCGGTCCGACTGTACCGACTACGTAAAGAGCTGCACGAGGTGTTGCCAACGGAAGGACACGAGAGCCCATCGCTCGCCTCTGCTGCCCCAGCGAGCTTCATACCCCAATGAAGTACTCGTGATCGATATACTTTCCATGCCGAGAGGGAATGTTCACGGATGCTCAATGATTTTAACGTGCGTTGATAAATTTGCCGGATATTTGACCTATTATCCACTGCGCTCCGGTGCCGCAGATAACGTTGTGGAGGCGTTGACACAGCATTTTTTGACTTTCGGTCCCCCTGAGCGCATTGAGAGTGACGCGGGTTCGAACTTGCTGAAACACTGTCATGTCAAGGTGTTGTGTGAACATTTCGGTGTGAATATTCGTGTGAGTGTGGGGTATCATCACGAGGCGGTGGGTGCGGTGGAGCGGCGTCATCTGGACATTAAACGCCGCTTGCGTGCTGTCTCTGAGTCGGGCGGCGCTGATTGGGAGACACGCTTGTCTGGAGTGGTCTATTCCTTGAACAATGAGATTTGTGACACTACTGGATACAGCCCGTTTTTTCTGTATTTCCTGCGCCATCCGAATAGTCCGCTGTCACAGCTAGCTAGCGCGCCCAAAAACAAGTATTCGCCAGATTTTGTGCACGAAAAACTGCGTCTGTTATCAGCGACCCTTCGGCAGGCTCAGGACCGTCGTGATGAGATGTCTGGTCGTTATAAGCGCCAATTTGACAAGCGGTATCATGTACGCGATGTTTGTTACCGGGAAGGAGACCGACTTTGGGTGAGAAATGTTACAAGGGCCTCCAAGATGGAGGACCCGTGGGTCGGACCGTTCATAGTGTCATCGATGGTCGGGCGCAGACATGTTGAATATATCACCGACAGGGGCGTCCGTCGAACACATGTCCAGAATACAAAGCCGTATGAGGTGCGCCGCCCGTAGTTCATGTTCGTTGCCGCGCTGCCGTATGTTTAGGTTTATGTTGAGTGTTTACTTGTTCGCTGCCTTGTTTATTGTGTGTATCCGTTGCACATTTTCGTGGAAGGGGGGTAATGTCAGGGCTGTGTGGAGCGCCCTTGGGCCGCCCCGTGTTGTCGTGCTGCGCTGTGGTTGGCTGTCCCCGCCGCCCGGGTCACGTGACGTGGCGACCGGCCGGTCGGGCCGTGCGGCGGGGCCAGGAGTCAGTGATAATACAGACGCGCCAGCGAGCGGGTGTTTGCTGCTGCGTGCGTGGCCACGTGACAGGGACCCGGGATCTGTAAACACATAGTCGAATACTGTGGGGCAGTGGTCACAGCCAGGAGGAGGCGGGATCACTTTTAGAGTACCAATTCTGTCAGCTTCAGAAGTAAATACTAGGTCGAGGATGTTTCCGGATCTAGGGAAGGTAGTCTCTGTAACCCATTGGTGCAAGCCAAGGGAGATAAAGGCAGAGTAGAAATTCCTTTCCATAGGAGAGGCATGTGTGGATGGGCTGCTCGAGGACCAGTCCAAGTTTGGTAGATTGAAATCTCCAAGGACGATTACCTCTTTTACTATACAGTAAACGACAATAAATGAGCACAAACTTTCATCGTCATCAGGAGTGTTTGATGGAGGGCGATATGCAAGCAAAATAAAAACATTAAATGAAACAAGATGAAAAGCAAGAACATTGGGAATATGAGAAACAATGTCACCAATTGTAATATTTTTCTTGACATATGCACAGACACCGTGCTTCGCAATTGGACCAGCAACATCATTACGAAGGAGGTTAAAGTGGGGTATGCCGACAAAGGAGTCTGATAGGAGGGGAAGGAGATGGGATTCAGTGACACAGACTATGTCCAAGGAAAGATCTATGACTGAATCTGCTAGAGTACTGAGTTTAGGAGCAAGGCCATTTATGTTGAGTTGGGCAACTTTAATTGGCAGGGAGTTGGCAGGCTAGGATTTAGTTTCCCAGGGTTGATGGGGTTCCCTGGGAGTTGGAGGGGGGCACCACAGGGACAGATGGGGTAGGAGTAGGAGCAGCAGATGGCACAGCTACGGCTGGGGCGACTTGGTTGGTGGCTGTGTCAACACTCATGGCCTGATGGGGAGGTGGGGCTCCTCCCACAGCCCCCAGAGTTTCAGAGCTATCCTGGGCTCGTCGAGCCTGGCGCCGGTTGAACATCTCAGCTCTTTGAGCATAAGTGAGATCCCGTGAGATATAAACATGTTCATGTCGTGTGCCCCGAAGGCTCTTCGCTTTGTCAAGGATTTCTCTACGGGTGTCATCATGAGTAATTTTGACTCTAAAAATATCAGCATGTCCAGAGATTTTCTGCACTTCAGTAGGGACAACCTTAACACTGAACTGTCTCTCTGCCAACTGAACAAAGCTGGTGGAAAAGTCTGTGACTGAGTTGGCTTTTAGCCCTTTGACTATGATGGACTCTTTACGTTTTTCCCTTTCCTTCAGCTCCCTCAGCTCCTCACGGATGGCTGACCTGTACTCGGGTATGGTCTTGAGCGGTTGGGAAGAGGGTACCATCTGAGGTGCGCGAGGGAGAGGCTGGATGGGGGCCTCTCGATCCTGCACTGTAGGAGTGTCGAGAGATCTCTGGCCTGTTTGGAGAGAAGTCAGGGATTGGATCTGTTTGGACAGGTCCTTCACCACACCACATATTCCCCTGATCTGATGAAATAGTTGCTTTAGAGTTCCTGCAACATCAGGATCAGCATTAGCAGGGACAGATTTGCCTTTCATGGTCACATTGGAGATCCTACATTGCATGCATGAAAATTTTATACCATCACCACTGTACTTGGAGATAGCTTCCCTAACATCCGAAGGGAGACCCGAGCACATGTCCGAGTTGTGCACCCAGGTTTCACAGTCATCACACCCGATCACGTCGTCCCCAACATCCAGACAGCAAAATCCACATAGTTGAGTCCCTTCAGCAGCATTGGTGGCAGAAGCACCTGCTCCCCGCCCACCCTTCGCCCGTTGGCTGCTTTTGCGGGTCATGCTTCCCAAGCGCTCAACGGGAAAAAAGCCACAGCACACGTGCACAATCAGTGTCAAGCGCTAGCTCAATCAGTGTCCTAGCGCTAGCACAATCAGTGTCCAAGCAATCCTCTCTAGCCAGTGAGCAGGCAACAAGTGGGGAGGCCAAGGTGCAGGAGAGGACAGAGTGACAAGACAAGACAATTAGGTACCTACTTCCAACCAGGCTTAGAAGGCCATGCAGAGATTGCAGACAGCTTCATGCAGACAGCAGGCAAATTTCAATTGCGACGTTCCAGCAGGCAAATTTCAAATTGCGACGTTCCAGATGGTATCCCCGGCCCGATGTCGCCGACGAAAATCTAACGCTGGTTTATACTATTTTTCTCGATTAAATTAATTTTTAATGTTGAACCGGCAACACAGCAACGCAAACAATGGCCATATTAAAGATGGTTTATTCTTCTTGCACCATGTGGCAGCACTTTTCCAAAATCTGCTTGTATTTCCAAAATTGTGATTTCCTCGCTGAGGAGTGAAATCAGCTTCATCGTTGCGAAAAATAGCTGATAGCGTTGTCATTTTTGGCACATGGTTGCCAAAAGTGTCATGTGCTAAAAATGACAACGATTGACCAAACCTCCCCCGACTGGGGTGGTTTCAGCACAAGGAGCATGAAAGAAAAGTCAGGTAAATTAGTCAGCGTAATTGGACTCGTGACCCGCAAAACAGTGGAAAAATACATTCAAAAAAATATTCTTACCTTAAATTTGGTGTAGACTTTAAAAACTCCAATGCCCCCAGCCTCAGCCACTCAACACCACGGTACATAGAATACTAGGCAAGGCAGTATATACCAGGTAGAATCATCCCAGTGCGCAGCTTTTCTGCGCAGGTGGCGGGATGACGTCACCGAGGGTGCACAGCCGGCCGGCGACGGCCGACGCCGCCGCGGGATCGCTCGGCGGGGGCGGCTATTGAAATACAAAGCGAAAAGAGTATGATGGAATGAAAAAAGGGCACACATGGTTAAATTGAATCGAGGTAAGTAAGGTAAGGTCAGGTTAGGTTAACAGACTATATTCAAGCTGCGACTGAGACTACCGACGGGTGACAGTCGCGGATATCACGGGACTCGGCAGACGGCAGTATGGGCCCCCAGATTCGCCGGTGGGTGGCCGTCGGGTGCGCCGGTGTTGGCCCTATGATAGATCGGTATAGGGTACTCAGAGACAGGGCTTTTTATGACAGAGTGCGGCCCTCAGAGTCGTCGGTTCGAAGCCCCTACAGGTGCCGGTGTGGAGCAATGAAGTGCGCTGAAATGGAGTCTCAGGCCCGGGCCGGTATGGGACCCAATGGAGCTCAACAAGACTATTGAAGAGCTTGTGTGGTGCTTTCAGTAGACCTGTGGAGCCCTTGACCGGCATGGTACTCTGGGATGCCGACGGGGGCCCTCAGAGTCCTCAGTGGGCGGCCATCGGATGACGGATGTGCCGGTGAGCGGGCCTTCCGAGTCGCTGATATAGAAAAGCCCTACAGGTGCCGGTGTGTGGCTATGAGAGCCCTGGCGTTTAGTTTCAGAGGCAATTATTGGACCTATTAAAGCTCAGCGAGATTTAAGAGCTGTCGTGGTGCCTTCAGTAGCCTGTACAACCCTTGAAGACCGGCGTGGTACTCTCAGGCGCTGATGAGTGCCCTCAGAATGGCCGGTGTGGGCCATCAGAGGTGCCAGTGTGCCGTGTGGGGCCCAAAGAAGCACTGGTGTGGAGCCCTTAGAGGTGCCGCTGTGGGGCCAAAAGGGTCGCCGGTGTGGGGTCCCAAGAGGCGCCGAGATGGGGCTCTTGCAGATGCCGATGTGGGGCTATGAAAAGCGCTGGCGTGGGGCTCTCAGATGGCGGTATGAGACCTATCAGATCTGAGCGTGACTATGTGAGAGCTTGTGTGGTGCCTTCGGGGGCCCGTGGGATGCCTTCCGGAACCCTGAGCGGTTCTTAGAGACCGGCATGGTACTCCAAGACGCTAGTGGGGCCCTCAGAGTCGCCGGTGGGCGACCGTCAGATGTGCTGATTGGGCCTCCTCGGGGGTGCACAGCCGGACGGCGCCCGCCGACGCCCTCAGGGACCGCTGGGCGAGTAGCAATATAACCCGCCGCTGTCATGCAGCGACAATAATTTGACGTCTTGCTGACACCGTAACTCTCATTTTTTTCGTTGAAATTGCGAGGCGCGCAATTTCATTCCTGAAGTCATACTCAATGACAAGCTTACGAATAACAAAACAGTTTCGACCAATATCACTTCGCATTAACCACCGTTGAAATGAATACGCAGACGACTTTACACGGCTTCCACTTCCCACATATACCGTTGTTAACACTTTCCAAGTTTCCCAACAGATTAACACAAGAAGCAGCGCAATGCATCAAGTATTTAGAATAGAATACACTCCAGATGCGACAGAGACTGCTGCCGGGTGCGAGCTGAGGATATCTAGGGACTCGGGGCTGACGGCCCTCAGAGTCGCCGGTAAACGGTGGCCGGTGGGTGATCCTCAGATGTCATATCATGGGACTCGCCAGTCGACGGACAGCACATGAGAACTCCACTGGGGACTGACAGGCGACAACACATGATATATATTACACAGCTCTTCGAACGGCGGAGATCACTGCTCTTCGATGACTGTGACCAGCTTCTCTGGCTGACGACGGCAGCGACATTGCAGGTCCCCGCAAACGGCGGCGATAGGCAGGAATCAATCTGGAGCTGGCTGGCCCCGGCAGACGGCGACGACCGAATTGCAGGCTCCGACCGAGACGACGGCGATGAGCGAAGGTCCAGGAAGACGGCGGCGATGAACGGCACTCATCTACTTGTGCACACACCTGCACCAGCACAGGGGGGACAGATATCAACATTAAGCACATGAACAGATGCACAAACGAGTACACAAACCCATGCTCTTCCCGCTCACTGGCACATGATAGGAGAACGCACAGCCCAGAGGTATATTTCTCTCATAGATATGCACATCGCACATGGACACACACAAATAGCATACAAAACATCAGACATGAGCATGATCTTTTTATGATTCTTCAAAAAAGTTTGAGGTGAGGTATAAGTATCATTGTTCTTATTGTTAGTCCTAACAAAACAACAATGATACTTATATCTATGGTTGTCCTGACAACCATCCCTGTGTTGACTGTTGAGTGATGCTGTTATTGTCACAGTTTTCCAGCCAGTTGCTTCTCTCATCGTCATCAGGGTTGCCTGACCCTTAGACTAAATCAGCACTGGCACTTCTAAGGGTAATGCAAAATCTAATGACAAATGAAAAAGTAGCTAGATGAAATGTTGAGACAGGTTTGGCAAATACCCTAGGTAAGTCTAGCATAACACTAGCAATAGTAATAAATCTATTTCTTTGGTATAAAAATGAAATGGTCCATACTACTTACCAGGCACCAAGAACAGTTGGTGCTTTGCCTCCGCCATCAGCCACAGCATCACTGAATAGGTTGCTGGTCGGATGTCTGGATGAACATTTTCAGAAGAACAGTGCTTGGAACAGACTGCTTACATTGAGAAATCTAGCTTTACAGCATGTTCTTCTCTTTGGATAGGTTATAGATACCTATTTAAAAAGTTCAGTTCATCATTTGCTTTGATCGACCACATTACCATGACTACAAGTACAAGTTGATAATCATCTGGCTATGACTTGGCTCAACCTCACCATGAATTAGGTATTCCTGAGGATTAGGAATACTTCATCCATGACCTCACTCCATTCTTCACAGTTTATGCTCATTGCTCACAGACCAAGATCTGAAAAAGAACATTGTCACATCAACATAGGACATAGGAACCTATACATACCATTAAAAACCTTGCAAACTTATCACAGGTATTGTAAAATCCCATGATTGAACAAAATAAGGCAATTAGGAAAACATCACATCAAATAGTTATCGACTTTACCAAGAGTCTAGACTTTAAGCCACCTAAATACCCAAGAAAATGGTTTCAGACAAGAGCAGGTATGCTAGTACGCGATCTAATCTTCTGTTCACCACACCAACACGAGCATACTGATAACTGAGGCGCATTGCCGCATTGTCAATAACTTAGGCATACAAACATTAACTTCAGCAGGCTCATGCAGGCAGAGACAGGTATTACAAAATGATAAAAGGTCGACAAGATTTACTTTGTGAGACGCTGAGAGCTTCCTTATCAATATTATCAAAAAAGAGTTTAAGTTCTAACTTCAAGCTGGAGCCTGTAATCTCAATAAACAGTTAACTAGGCGATAATGCACCAAAGACTTATAGGAAATGTTCCCTAGCTGCTCTAAGTAATATCGGATATCCGTAATAAAGTATATTAGGTCATATCTCCAATAAAAACCACCCAGTGTAACATATATACTCACAAATAATATAATATCAACGGAATTTATCACTGTTTTTCAAAACTTTTTGTTTGAAACATCTGCGCCAGAGCCGTCAATTCCGTTAAAATGTCCTCTAAAACACTGCAACGATTTGACATTGCCCACTAATTCACTGCAAACACCAAAACGCATTTCTTTTCTCAAAAAGCATTCAACAGCCAATGCTAGTGAACAAAACTGAAAGAATAACTGCTGTTCTTTGATTTGAAATGGATTTTTATGTAGAGAAACATCAATTTATGACACAACGAGCCAGGATCAAAGTGCACCCTCGGTGACGTCATTTGTCCCTGCCGCCCGCTGAGAACCGTGCACGCAGGGCCCAATGGGGATGACTACGGCCTGATACTAGGTAACACCGGTTTGTCCGCTCAACACAGGGCCAATGGTCACCACTTTCTTCAGCTGACGTCTGTGACCTTGAGCTGACCTAGGATGATAAACAGCTGACAATTTAGGCCATTTGGAGCTCACTTGACAGCTGAAGAGCGTGATTTAAAATATAAATATTTGTCAGGCACTTACAAAAGATATTATTCACCAGTCATTTTTTAAGCACATTCTGTCATAAATTAGCTGACTCCCTCTGGTCTTCCACACGGCAGAAAATGCAAGTGCAAATTCTGCCATCTTGAAGTGAGCCAAACGCTTATGATACACATGATCGTTTCTCTCAGAGCACAACGGAAACTGCGAGAAAACAAGAGAGAGTCGGACTCTACAAATGAATGAATTTGGAAGAAAAATAGCTATATTTTTTCCTGTGGAAATGTTGACTTTGAAAACATTGGCCATCAACTTTAAAATTGCCCCCAAATATGAAAATGTGTCAATTGACAAAACAGGCAATCTTGCTGTTTTTGCCCAAGTTTGTTCATGATTGAGAGAGATTCGATGCGAAAATGCACTGATATATACTTTTGAAAGTGAGGTCTCGATCAGTGTATTAATTTTGATTTTTAACTTAACGCTAGTCCCACTTTTCCCTCCAAGAAAATATATTTGTCAATTTTTCAATAATCATATTATGCGTCATTGCTTTAAAAATAAAGAGAGTCGGACCGTAATTCTTTCAAAATGACTGATCGTGCTCAATATCTATCGGAATATATCAACAGATTGGCCAGACTCATTGGCTAAATATGTTTAAATTGCATTTTTCTTACTTTCTGCAGATTTTCCTGCAAAATTTTACTGTAGTTTAAGCTGCGTTTCCTGCAGATTGTGTTCACAGACCAATTGGAGACAAGTATTTCTTCATCAACAGGTTTATTCGCCATCAATTGGTCTAGCGGGTGTTTTTCGCATGCGCAGCTTATGTCACAGCTGCGTAAGAACACGTTCGCTTTAAATCATTATGGATATTTCTTTTCGGAATATCAAAGGTCAATGTTGATGTGTTTCATAAGATTTGTGGTGGCGGGATTATCGTCATTAACTAATTACCTACTTGATATATTTTCATGGGGAGTGGTGTAATGCCTGCACGACTGTTGACTTTCATTGTAATTGCTTGAGCTGGTTCCTGGGCCGCCTCAGATAGCAGGATGTTGGCAGGATGATGTGTCAAGTATCATCGCCTGACAGGAAGGTGGGTACCTACCCAGACCCCTAGCTCAATGTTAATATCAGATGAAGCCCGTATATATGTCTTAGAGCTTGTTAAAGTTTTAACCTCGCCTACATATAACCTAACATAACCTGAAATAACCAGACATGCTAGAACCCTTATTTTGGTCAAATGCTGATGAGCAGAAAAATATTAACTTTTTGACGATTTACCATGCCTACCTATTGCTATGTCTGGACGAGGGTTTCTCAGTTACTGTGTAGATAAACTAAGATAAAAAACATCATCTACCCTAGCCTAACCTTTGCGTACGAATCTACCACTTTTGGTAAATGTTCAGAAAGAGTGATTCACTTTTCAGGCATACATTTTGTACATTCTTGCACTATTTGACATCCTGAATCCAGATATGATATTTACATGTGATACAAATACAAAACAAAAATCAAACCTTACCTAACCCCATGCCAGACTGGAAAACATTCATACACTACGCCGGATGCCAGTGAGACCATCTTGCGCCGAAATTCGGCACAAGCGATTTTGCACCGAAATTTCTGAGTGATTTGTGCCAAAAATTAGGTGCCTATTTGTGAGAAAATTAAGCCCTTTTCATATAAAGCACATGTGCACATATACTGATCAAGGCTATATCAACCAGGCAGAGTGTTTCGGGGCTTTGTACGCTATCCCATGTTTGAGCGTCCGAATTAGTTTTTATTTCCACGTAAACCCAATACCTCGGTGGGAGCCAGCGAGGGCCCGGCAGCGGAGCAGCACGTGCTCTGGCACATCAGCCTCTTCTCGGCTCACGGTGCAGAGCGCCGCTGGGCACCGCTTGTCTGGGCACTGCTGACACGCGGCGGAGTGGAGACAGCCGATTCGGTGCCGTATTGGAGCGAGCTGCCCCGGTGGCCGGCCCTCATCTGGTCCCTGAAGATGAGGGCCGGCCATCTGGTCCCTGAACGACGCCAAGCGTCGTTCGGCCCTCTGAACGACGCTTGGCGACGTTCAACAACGTTTTCCATGCCTATCTCTACGCCGAAGGTTGAGGCCTCACCTGGGCGGCCGTTCCTCCGCTGAGTAGACTCAGGGCGGCTCGCCAGTTCGAGCACGCGACGACCGGGGCGGGGGACGTCTCGTCCCGCAACCTCTCCAGAGCTGCCCACGGGGCGAATCTGCTGCTAGATTGACCAGCGTACCGCATAAATTCGGTGACTGTCTTTCGCCAAAAAATTATGCGACCGCCCTGCACCGAAAAAAATCGTACGCCGCCATGCGCTGAATTCGGCGTATGCGAAGTTACGCCGGACGTGCGCTTAAATTTTCGGCGCAAGCCCGCCACTACGCCGGACATATTCGGCTTAACGTGTATTTTTTTCCAGTCTGGACCCCATGTTGCATATTCATATGAACTGTAGATCAGATATTTTTTGAACAAATACCCATCTTTCATCCTTTCAGCATGCCTGCAACCTACTAAACAGCCTTGGTATCAACCTACCATTAATACTTTATCTACACATACATATTGATATATGGGGTATGTTTGGTTCAGTAGGTTATAGTAGGTCAGGTGCCTACATGCTATCATTTGTCATGCTTTGATTTCAGGTGGTGTCTTGTGGGCTTTATAGTGGGCTTTGTGGCCCTCTCTAAGTGCAAGGGTTAAGTGTTGATGCACATAATGCAATTTGTTTTTTTTTTCATGGGCGCAGGAACCTCACGTAAAGTGTGGGGGAGGGGGGCAGAGAACTTCAATGTCACTTTGTGGGAACCCCAATACCCCTATGAACAAATTCTTTGCAGTTTCGTGCTTATCTCACCTTGCCGAACAATTTCTTGCTCTTAGTTTTGAATTTAAATGAAAAATAAATATTTAATTTTACTTTAAAAATTAGCATGGCTGAAAAGTGGGGACATCCCCCCGATCCTAGGCCTATTTTTTTTCTTAATGGTACAAATCATCCAGATTCATACGAGAAGGGTAGGTAGGTACCTACAAAATCAAATCAATGCCTCAATTGTTTATTGTTTTATTACAATAAGTCCCTCCTCTGCCAATCACACTAAACTATCAACTGTCACAATGCAGTGTGCGTCATGATTTCTCAACTCTATGCATACAATATATTTCCATTTGTCAATCACATATTGTTTTTTTTTTTACAGGCTTTCCGGTTATGACTGAGGCCAGCATCTCACGTGTCCTGGCTACGCCAAATCACTGCGGATGCCGGATGCCGAGGACCGGAGAGCCAACCGCTTTGAGGCGTAAGCTCTGTGGCGTGGCTCGAGTGATCACCAGGTTCTGACGGCTACGGCGCCGTCGACCTGGTTGAATAGCTGGGGCCTGGACGAGAGTGCCCTTAGTACGATGGTCAATCGGTTACGTCCGAGGGGCGCTCGAACACGCTGCCGTCGCGTGGCTGCCGGCGGCCGCCCCCTCGCACGTGAATCTCCTGGAGCGAGGACTGCGGGAGGCGGCCGCATCATCACCTGTGTCCGCGCTCAACACCGTGCCACGCACTAATGGCGGAAGCCCGACTTTCTCCGATGGAGGAGAGAAGCTGGACGCTGGCTGCCAGGCTGCTGGGGAGGGCGCTGGGTCTGCCATCAGGGGACCCCCCTGCGCGCGACCGCCGAGGCCTCGGCACCGGCGCGCCTGCCTTCGGTCCGAGGCTGGAGATTGCGAGGCCGCCAGGCCTGGGCGAGAGCGAGAATCCCACCGTGGCAACAGACGGCTGGCGTCACCTTCCGGTTGGACGTGTGCCCGATCCGGGCTGGGGCCACGGTGGCGGAAAGGGAAAGCGTGGCTACGCTGCACCTTGCGTTCCTGCCCCTGTGTGCTGTCCGGCTTTGGACGGACGGATCTGTGGAGGGCGGAGTCTTCAGGCGCTGGGCGGGAGCCGTGCTGGTCTGGCTGGACGAAGAAGTCGAGGAACTGCGGGCCCCGGCCGGAGAACTGTGCTATAGCTACCGCGCGGAGATGGTTGCGCCGGTGACCGGTCCGGAGACCGTACTCGGAAGAGACAGAGACCAGGACCTGCGGTCCGTACCTATCTGCTAACTGTGCGGTAGTGCTGGTGTAGTGCAACATTTTTGGATGGCTAGCTACATTTCACGATTAAATAGCTGGTACGTTTCAGTGCAGGTGGCGTGACGAACAATGTATCTGTTGGCCACTTCTGCGGCCGCTGCCATTTCCTACTCGAAGGTGGGCGCGCTGTTTGGCTGGGCCGGCAGGATGTTCCCATTATGTGTCGACGACAAAGCGAGTATATTCATGTTCTTTTAATGCACCGAAGTCTGTTGTATATTTGAAGTTTTATTTTAGGTTGACGATTGCGAAGGGCAGATTCATCTTCTCTCTCTTTCATTTGTGTTGCCACTTTAGCGTTCATGTTTGTCATAAGTGTCCTGGTCCGGCTTGGTTGTCATCTTTATTCGTGATGTATTTTATTTTACGAACATGCTGGTGATCAATGCAATACACTTTTGATTAATAATGCTGCTTTAGCTCTGATCCTTTGTGGTATGTCTTGATTGTACTACTGCGATAGTGATTTTTCCTCACCAAAATATGCAGGCAACAAATGTAAATGCTGCCAAAAGTTTGTCATTGCGTGATGTATCTAAAAGACATCAAGTTTCTGAACGTGGTCGTGTACTACGCAACCGGAAACTCAATAGGACGTGGAATGCTGTGAAGCAAAACTACAGAAGTGAGGCTGGCCACGCCAAAATCAAGTGAGATATGTCTAGCCTTTCTTCAGCCGCCAAGGCTTCGACAGACTATCCGCGGGTTCGGTGTCTCTCGAACTACGAAGATTCAACGTCGTCCGGCCAATCCTGGTTAAGGTCAGCGGGGACTTAGCTGTGGTTATGGAACAGGATTGGCCGTCCGAGAGACTCAGAACCTGGGGTATGTTGCAGCACAGCTATGTCGACCGAGTGTCGTCGCAAGCTGCCCCACTCGACGAGAAAAAGTAAAACCGTCCCGTCCTAGGCTGACTAGGCTTAGCTAGGTGGCAGCACAGTCGCGCCGGCAGGGGGCAGTGCCACAACCAGCCGACTGATATTTTCGTGTGACGTCAGAACCGGTGCCTCCCTGCTCAACACCAAGGCCATCTATAGAAGGTACCAAGCAAGGCCCTAAATACACCAAGACCAAGATTCTTACCAAGATTCCAAGATTCCAAGGTACCAAGATTCTTACAGATAGAAGGTACAGTCACTCCCCCGCCGACCAATCAGAGACAGATCCTGAGTGACGTCACCACTGATGCTCGAAAGGGGTACTCCATTCCTTTACAACGTAAAAATGACTAACTTCATTTGAAGATTGTTGGTGACACTCTACACAGATCGCTCAACCATTGATGTCATTGGAAAGTCCAACTAATTTTCTAGCGATAAAAATGAGCAACAATATGCTAAGAAATGGCCGGTTTTGAAGATATAGACGATTTAAAAACCCTCTGCAGTTGCAGGAAAGCAACGTAAAAACGCATCGAGCTTATATTTTTACTATGAATAAATCATTTTTCAGGAAGTTTTTAGATTTGGTATCGATTTATTTAACAACTTTATTACAATATTTTTATTACTTGGAACTTTATTTCAAAATAATATTTTCAAAAATGGCAACTGTTGGCAAGTAGTTCTGAAGCGATTGTGGCGCGCCGCGCCATTATTGTCCTGGGCCCCCATACATTGACCTCTATTAGTACCTATTAGTACCTATTAGTATTAGGTATTATAGAGGTCAATGCCCCCATATGATGTCATCAAAAGTGGAGTGACATGGGCCGCTCAACACCCCCAAAGCAAGCCCTGGCCCAAGCGTATTTACAAATTGCAACCGAGCTCCGCCGTAGGGTATTTTATTTCCGCCGTAGTGTATTTCACTTGGGGTATTTTCCACCATACATCTGCCCGAACGTGGGGTAATTACAATTTGTCGGCGACGTTAAAAAATGATGCACCTTTTTTCGCAGTATAGGTTATCACATGTGCATATTTGTTTGCATTTTTGGTTGCGAAGTTGAACGGACCCCATCAGTTTTTCGTGAGTACAGAGTAACTCGCGTGTAAAAACCGTCCGATCGCGACGAAACTTTCAATAGGTACCCCCGAGTTAATCAATTTTACACCTACCCTGAAAATTTCATGACCCTGACCCAAATGACCTTTGACCTGTAACCTATTTCTCGAGACCATGTTTGGTCCGAATCGCAATTCGGCGTATGTCGGCTCGCATTAGCCGCGCGTTTACAATCCTTACGTGGTTTCAAGTGTTGAAACATGTGATGTGATGCTGGTCCCATGCATTAGGGTGGGTGTCAAGGTCACCTGAAGGTCAGGTCAGCTCAATGACCTTTGATGACCTCGGTTCACTTTTTCGAGTTTTACATGCTTCTAGGCTTGTTTTTAGAGCTGAATTCGAATTTAGCAACCATTTAAACATTACAGGGGGTGTAACAAAATTATTCGGACACCTTTCTTCCCGCTGTAATTCAAAAGCAAAACAATCTGGTACCTTTTCTTTTATCTGAGCATGTAGCCACCTTTCATAAAAACACAGTGGCGAATGTTCTGGAGCATTTCAGCCACTGGATTCTCCAGCACACTGACTTTGATGCAGACCAACGCCGCCTAAACCTTTGCCTGCGGTTCACGGTTGGGCGGTGCTTGTGGTGGGTGGCTCTTCAGACACTTGCTGAACAAGAACCCACAGGTTTTCGATTGAATTGGGATCGCAACTTTTTCCAAGTCATAAGCCCAGAATGATTGAAGGTTCTATCGGCATCACTCCCTGTTCTTTTAGGGACTTTTAGGTAGCGCGCCGCCCCGCATTAACCCTCGCCCCGCTGGGCTATTCAGCCATACGCGCCCTGCTGGGGGGGGGGGGCAGATTCTGCCCCCCCCTGTCTAACTTCCGAACCGATGGTCGTAGAAAGACGGGAAAAACGGCAATCGAAAGCTCTCAACAAGGCGGATCTTAAGAGCCCAAATTTTTTTGCTTAAGTAGGTCAGAGGTCAGGTCAAGGTCAGGTCAAGGGTACAAAATGCAAGTTTCTACAGTATCGGCCTTGCACCGTAGTTGCCGAAGAATGGACTGAGACTGATTGCCCAAAACGTGTTCTTAGACTACCAAGACAATATTCGTCGCATACAATGTCATTCAAAGGTCAAGGTCGAGGTCAGGTCAGGTCAGGTCAGGTCACCAAAAACAAAATATAGAAAAGGGCATGTGCGACACATGTTTTATGGGTCATTTTACTCATAGCATTCAATAGGCACACTCAATAAGTAATATGGACCACCTCTGGATGAATTTCAGGTCGAGGTCAGGTCAAGGTCAGATCAAGTGAGGTCAAATTTTGAAGTTGGTTGTTAAGGCCTAAAAAGGTGTCTATCTGATGCAGTTTTTCACGGCGAATCGTATGGTGCTATTTTTGTTTCCGTACGAGGTCTAGAACTTCCAAAAAATCATTTTTCATAATTTTTGTGTGTCGTGACGTCATAAAATTTTGAATAACTCCCACATTTTTGAACCGATTCTTCTAAAATTGGTATGTAGGTGCATATAGACCACTTCTCTGACATATATTCCGCTTTTTTCGATATACTAAGAATTTTGGATTTTATAATTATTTTCCTAAAAGTCAGTTTTTTGAAAAAATTTGGGCCAAAATCCAAAATTTGCAAAAAACCGAGATAGCCATTTGATAAAGTAAAATCACGTTTAACCTTTTTGTTAGGTCTTGATTCCTTAAAAAAATGAAGATGTTAGCGGCGTACCTATGAAATTTTGCCGTTTTTGAGGCAAAAATGGCGAACATGACGTCACTAAAACGTCAATTACTCAAAAATTTTCCGACGGATTTCGCTCAAATTTTCAGGGAAAGTGTCAAATTGATGTATGATAAGGCGAAAAACGGGAGGGGGGGGGGGGCAGATTCTGCCCCCCCCCCCCCAGCGGGGCGCGGGTTAATACAGCGTGGCTTGAATCAGGCATCAGTGCGCGTTCGGAAACCAAGCCCTGGCGTGAGGCCAAAGGTGGTGAACTGGTTGTTTTCCCGTCAGTTTCGCTGTCAGTTTGAAGGGCACTAGAACCAAGTTTAAGGGCGGGTAGCGGTGAACCATGATATGGGACCTCTTATTATCCGAATTGGTAAGAATCAGAGTCAATTTGCGGATTGATTGGTGCCGTTTCCTTGCCGCTATCTTGATGACTCTCCTCACCACTTGACAAAGGGCGGCTTTTTGTGATCGCGGCCGGGCTGAGTCTGCCACCGAAGTCCCAGCTTATTACGCCTCAGGCAGATGTGCAATTGGCTGCTGCTGATGTCCAGCTTCTGGCTCATGACGCCGTGGATGCCACCATGCAATTTTACCACGAAAGCCGAAAGGAGAGATTGCATCCCTTTCTCGCAACTGCCTTGGACAACTACCATGTGAACCCGTCTGTGAATCGACTCCGAGCAAGAGTCACATGACAAGGTCAGGTCACTGCTGAGTTGAACACCGATAGCGGAAGCACGTATTCATCCAATATTCCCACTTCTAACATCAGAAAGGAAACTGTGCAAACACTGCAGAGCTGGGCGCGTTCCTCGATTTTCGGTAGTGCGTTAGCGTTCCTGCGTTCCTCCGGCCGCGGTTAGTGCGTTCCTGGAATAGCGTTCCTCATTTTTTTTCGTTCGGTGCGTTAGCGTTCCTGCGTTCCTGCGTTCCTCCCTCAAAAATACCGCCGAACCACGCGGCGCGGGCCCAACCAAACACGGGGCGAATCGATCACAGAATACCCAGAATGGCGACGTGGGGCCGAAAAGCAACTCGACATCTCTTTTCCGAATCGAATATCTGAAATACGTTTTACGAACATCATCCGTAGGGTTTTCAACAAAAATACGACCTGCTTAAAAACAATAGTTAAGTTAAAAGATGTATCTTAGTAAAAGTTATCATATTTATTTTACACATTTAATGCCTGAAACTGAACCGAATAGTAAACATCACCACTAAAAATCTTTACACATTTAATGCCTGAAACCGAATCGAATAGTAAACATCACCACTAAATCTAAGCAAGCCTTCTTCGATTCGACCGACAAGTGGCGCCTCTACCGGCAAACACACGTACTCGAGATTCAAACATTTGACACAGAGGTCATTGGCAGCAATATAATTTTTCGGGTGGTTCCGCAAGAACGCAGGAACGCTTCAAAATTTCGGGTGGTGCGTTCCTCTTACTTGCGTTCCTTTGAAAAACCTTGCGTTCCTGCGTTCTTGCGTTCCTAAAAAGGGCGGTGCGTACGTACGGAAGAACGCAGGAACGCACTAAAGGAACGCACTTGCCCAGCTCTGGCAAACAGATATGGCGAAAAAATAGATGCCCGGATAATTTCGTTACACCCTGTACTGAAGTAGTTTTGGCGCCCTCGTAACATGTTACGAAGCTGCCAGAGAAACGTAACATGTTACGAAGCTGTCAGAGAAACAAAATTAGCGTTCTGTCCCTCCAACTTTTCCTGATTTTTAGAACTTCGTTGCTTAACAAACCAATCTTGTTCGCAATAAGGAGGTTTGAAATGTCTGTGTAATGCAAAATGTTGGTTCTGTAATTAAAAGAATTGATTCAGTGTTGCACATTATCTAACTTAAGTTCTTAACGACCGGGCATTGTAAGCTTTTTGCCCCACCAATTTTCCTGGAAAAGCTCCACCCTTGCCTATGGGGTAAAACATAAGGGACAAAAACACAAAACAAGACAGATAAAAAACAAAACAAAATGAACTCATTACCTAATGAAGTTCAGGCTGGAGCAAAACATAGGTAATAGGTATCTATGTCAAATTAGAATTAAAGATTAAAATTAACCTGACCAGGTCTTACTGTCTAACCTGATCCTAACCACCTTTCTTCGCCTGACTTACCCAATTCAACATAACCTACCACAACACCTGCAGAGGTACCTTACTGGAAAAGGACGCCCAGGGTCATCATGCGCTGGTTTCACAAGTGATATAATTATATAACAAAGGTGCTATTTCATAATTGTCTCCTGACAGTTGAGTGATCAAAAGATTCAAATAATCAGGGTACAATATCAGTATTTGCAGTTTCCACACAATGTTTCAAAATATTATTCTATTTTTATATCAAGAAACTCAATAATCCATAAATTGTTATTGAAACACTCCCACTTCAAAGATTTCCAGAAGCAAACAAACATTGGGCAGATTTCGTATGAAACGCGCCATCCGGCCCCCGCCGAAGTTAGTTGGTAGCACTGCTGCTCCACGGCGTACATTTCCTACCAGCCCATAGGGTTTACATGTTAAATGGCCTGTTTTCGGCGAGCGATATCTCGGTCAACCTTTGGAGGAATCAATAGTTCTTAGTCTCAAATGATAGATCGATGAATTTTCTTTCGACAATTCCTCTACCATTTTTCACGAAACCCAGCCGATCTTCTACGGCGTACAGGGTAAAGATTTCTCTGCACGCCAGCACCCGTGATCCGCCTCTCCGAGCGTCGGTTCGCGGTCCTCGGTAGCGCAGTCGGTAGCGTATCGGGCTACAGATCCGAGGGTCGTGAGTTCGAATCCTGGGAGCGCCGCGTGATTTTGGCTAGAATTAAATGATGTAGATTCTTGAATGTTTGCATAATCAATTATTAATAGCTAATTGAATGTATCGGCCCACTAATCGGCCCTTAAAACCTATTATTTAAGAAATTTAAGAAATGATTGTCACGTGCGCGTCACGACTGCCAACCATAAGCGCTACCATATTCTAGATTGAACTAACTTTTTGCTAGTCCGACCACATATAGTAGGTTTTCTAGTAGTTATACTAGAAATTCCTACCAAAGTTCGTCCTACCCTTCACTCAATATACCCTGGCGCCATCATCCTGAAGTTTCTACCACAGACGGTAGTTCAACCGCAGCCGTAGTGCGAAAACCCCTGCCAACCTTACCCCACGGCGGAGCTCGGTTGCAATTTGTAAATACGCCTGGCCCAAGCAGCGGTGTAACTTTCTATATGTATGGGGGTGCAGGTGCACCCCCATCCCCTGAAAGTGCACCCCCATCACGTCAAAGTGCACCCCCATAGGCTAAGCGGCGCCCCACACGCCGCCCGACACCGCTAAGCTCTTTAGCAGATGGCGAGGGTAATTTCTCGGCTACATTCCGTCTCGTGACCGGCGTCGTGCTGCTTGCGGGCTTGGGAAGCGTCCAGTCGTATCGTCCCCCAAAAATGGGTGAAAGGGGCACCCCGGCAAGAACCGGACTTTCTCAGCAAAAGTGGAGCGCCCGAGGCAGAAGTGGGGCACCTCCAACGTAGGTTGGGATCATCAAGCAGAAGACTGGCACCCCAGCGGAGGATAGGCGCCCCCAATAGGAATGATGCACCTCAAGCAGAACTTGGGTTCGCCCAGTAGAAGAGCGCCCTCAGTAGAACACGGGCGACCCCAGCAGAAAGGGGCGCCTCACCAGAAGAAGGGCGCCCCAACAGAAGAAGGGCACCCCGCAGAAAGGGGGCGCCCCACCAGAAGAGAGATGCCTCCAGCAGAAAAGAAGCGCCCTCAGCACAAGGATGGCTCCCCAGCAGAAAGGGGGCGCCCCACCAGAAGAGGGATGTTTCCAGAAGAAGAGAGGCACTCCAATATAAATGGAGCACCTCAAGCAAAAGTTGGGCTCGTCCAGCAGTAGTGGGGCGCCCCCAGCATAAGAGGAGTACCCCGAGCATAAGGGAGCCCCCAGTAGAAAGGGGCGCCACACCAGAAAGGGGCGCCCTACCAGGAGAGGGATGCCTAAAGAAGAGATGCGCCCCAATACAAAAGGGGCACCTGGAGCAAAAGTTGGGTTCGTCCAGCAGCAGTGGGGCCGGGGGCGCCCCCAGCAGAGGTGGGGCGTCCCCAGCGGCTCCGGCGGAAGTGGGGCATCCCCAGCAGAACAGGGGCTCCCCAGCAAAAGCGCAATGTCCCCAACAGACATAGCCGAGCATCTTCAGCAGAAGTTGAGCTGACTGAGCAGAAGAGGGCGCTCTAGCAGAACAGTGCGCACCCACAGAAGAGGGGCGGTTCCACCAGAAGAGGGGCGCCGCCCCCAGAAGACGGGCGCCTCCAGCAGAAGAGGGACAGCCACGCAAAAGAGGGGCGCCGCCCGCAGAAGGGGGCGCATCCAATAAAAATGGGACACGTCAAGCGGCAGTTGGGCTCGCCGAGCACAAGAAGGGCGCACTCAGTAGAAAAGGTCGAGCGACTTAAGCAGAAGTTGGGCTCGCCCGGCAGAAGAGGGACGCCTCTAGCAAAAATAGGGCATAACCGGGAAGGAAATTGTCAGACTCCAGCACTTCCAGCAGAAAAGTGAGACCCCAGCAGAGGAGGAGCGCCCATCAGAAGTAAGTCCCGCCGAGCAGAAGAGGGGTGACCTCAGCAAGAGAGAGGCGACCCCAGCAGTAGAAAGGCGCCCAATAAAAAAGGTGATTCCAGCAAAAGTGGGTGTCACCAGCCGCCGAGCATAAAAAGGGCACCCCGATTCTATAAAGTTGGAATAAAAAAGTAAAATGCAATTTTGTTATAAATTCAATTGATTGATATTCGTGCAAACGAATTTAATGTCATTTCGTACCTAATACCCAACTTTGTACCATTTTACTCTAACATTTGGGTGTTAAGTGTTCATACAATTAAAATTGTACATGAAAAAATATTCATTTTATCTCAAAAGTTTTTTTGTACCTACAAGTAGAATCCTTGACATCCGTTTATCGGTGCGCCGGTTAGAGGGCCTTGGGTTAATATAAATGAACTGCAATCCCATTTGCAACATCAGACTGTGTTCAAACTAAATCGTAGGAACACAAAATGGTGATCACTCTTAATCTGAATTTCGAAATATACCAACAAAGCATTTTACCGAAATTGAGAGACAAAAGCGCACACAATTGGGGCACACGGACCCATGCCCCCCCCCCATTCGAAAGGGGGACCATCTCAAATGGCCCTCAAATTGGCCCCTAATCTTAATACCACCGAAGACTGTCTAAAATGAGCTGAAATGACGATTAATAAGACCAGGAGGGCCCATCTCGGACCCCAGCAGGCCCAAATGAGGTCATACAATGTCCAGCGCAGTCAAGGGGAAGGTAATAATAGGTCAAATTTCAACAACTTTCAAAAGGCCCCAAAGGACCTTCAACTGGCGTCAAAGGGCCCTCAGAAGGCCTTAAAGGGCCCTCAGATGTCATCAAAGGCCCTCAAATGTCATCAAAGGGCACTCAGTCGACATCAAACGGCCTCAGAAGTCCTTGAAGGGCGTCAGAGGGCCCTCCGCCGGCGTCAAACGCCTCCGAAGGCGTCAAAGGGTCCTTGGCTGGCGTCAGAAGGCCCCCAATTGGTGTCAGAGCACCCTCAACTGGCGTCAGAGGGCCCTAAGCTAGCGTCAAATGGCCCTCCGAAGACCTCAAAAGGGCCCTCAGCTGGGGTCAAAGGGCCCTCAGAAGGCCTTGAAGGGCGTCAAAAGACCATGAGATGGAGTCAAACGGCCCTCCGAAGGCCTCAAAGGGCCCTTAGCTGGCGTCAGAAGGCCCCCATCTGGTGTCAGAGGGCTCTCAGATGACGTCGAACGGTCCTCAGCTGGTGTCACATGGCCTTCAGAGGGCCTCAAGGCTCAAAGGGCCCTCAACTGGCGTCAAAGGGTCCTTAAAAGGCCTCAAAGGGCCCTCAAATGGCGTCGAAGGGCCCTCAGTAGGCCTCAAAGGGTCCTCAGCTGACATCAAATGGCCCTCAGCTGGCGTCAAATGGCGCTCAGAAGGCCTCAAAGGGCCATCAGCTAGGTCCAAAGTGCCCTCAGCTGACGTCAAACAGCCCTCAGTAGGCCTCAAAGGGCCCTTGGATTTTCGGGCCCTTTGAGGGCTTCTTCGTTGTGACAGTGCTGCTTTGTCGGTGAGGTGCGCGGTCGCCGTGGGTCCCTCGCACGCCGCCGGGACAGCGAGAGGTAGGTGATCGGGGCCGCCGTACGCGCCTTGGTACGGGCTTCCTGAATATCTGTTACGACTGGTACTAGGAAAGTGGGCATGCCGCCTCAAAATTGTGTCTTTGTAGTAGGTTTGTGGTATAAAAATGAGAATTCATGTCGATGTGCATTAGTAAATGCGCGAATTGACAAAGGGGGTGCTGCCCCGCTCATACACATCCGGACCAACCCGTGACTAGCCTACGCTTCTAGCCAGGCTGGGTCGGTCGGCCGGCCGGCAGTCAGGCGCTACCTGCGCTGATTTCTGAGGGCCTTGCATCCACGCTTATTAATCGAATATTTTACGTAATTGTTAAGATGTTGATAATATTACTCACTGAATCGTATGTGAATGAAACACGATGCGTAAACAAAAATGGAACATTAAATGCTTTGAAAATTGAACGGGTACTGAAGTAGTTGTTTTATCATGTATCGACAGAAGCTTAGTTTCAAGTCAACCGAAAAATAATCGCGTTGGGGAACTTTTTCGGCTGGAGCCTGGGGCCCTTCGGCATGGAGGGCCCCAGTTTGCAGGTCGTGCCCCCCCCCCCCCGTTCAAAAATCCTGTGTGCGCGCCTGTTGAGAGATATGCACCATCTATGCTCCTTGGAAGCGCCCCTACCCTCATTGAAGGTCGCCCCCATCACCAAGTGCACCCCCATCTAAAAAGCAAAAGTTACACCCCTGGGCCCAAGGTATATAAAAACACCAGCAAGCCACCTGCCAAGGTCATAGAGCATATCATATACGTCAGCCTTCCGTCATCGCACACAGCGACCGCTGTGGCCGGTCGGGACTGGCCACAGCGGCGGACTGTCTACCGCACGCAGCCGTGACGTCAGAGCCGCCTACCCATCCCCTACCCCCACGCCTGCTGGACGCACCGCACACACCGCACGCAGCAGTGTGCGGTGCCCGTGAACACCCCTCAGGAGAGCGACGCCCAATTGCCCATTCCCAGCAGATGAGAGTCGCCCCAGTAGCAGATGGGCGCCCCTAGCAGAAGAGGGGCGTCTTATTACAGGAATAAAAAGATACCTTGTGTTCAAGAGGGGCGCCCCTGGCAGCGGAAAGGCACCCCCAGCAGGATAAAGCACCCCTGAAGAGCAGCGACGCCCCAGGAAACGGAGCGAGGCGCCCCCATTCCGAGAAGAAGAGGGGCGCCCTGACAGCAAATGGGCGCCCCAGCAAAAAAAAGGAGCCCCATAAGAAAAAATGGGTACTGGGTGCCACTGGCAGAAGAGGGGCGCCCCCGGTAGCGGAAGGGGCCCAGCAGAAGAGAAGGGTCTCCAGCAGGAGAGGGGCGCCCCCAGCAGAAGAGGGGCGCCCCCAGCAGAAGAGGGGCGCCCCAGCAGAAGAGAGGTGCCACAGCAAAAGTTGTGATCAGAAATAGGGAGTCTCCGGCAGAGGTTTGGCTCGCCAAGCAGGATAGGGGCGCCCCATTGACAATATCCGGCAGAAGAGAGTTGCCCCGGCAGCAGATGGGCGCCCCAGCAGGTGCCCCATGGGGGCGGTGCCCCAGAAAAAGGAGAGGAGTGCCCCACTCCGAACAAAAGAGGGGCGCTCCAGCAAAAAAAGAGGAGCCCCATAAGAGGAAAAGGGGTGCCGCTGGCAGAAGAGAGACGTCGCCCGCATTGGAAGGGCGCCTCCAGAAGAGACGTGTCCAGCAAAAGAGAAGTGCCTCCTGCAGGACAGGGGCAGCCCAGCAAAAGTAGGACAGAAATGGGGCGCCTCCAGCAGAATTTGGGGTCGCCCAACAGGAGAGGGTCGCCCCATTCACAGTAGAAAAAGGGACTCCCCTGCAGCAAAGGGGCGCCCTAACAGAACAGGTGCACTCCAAGTGTAAGTGTGACGCATCAGGAAGAAGAGGGGCGCTTCTAGCAGAAGATGGGCGTCCCAGATAAGTGGGTCGCCTACAGGAAATTGGTCGTTCTTAGAAGAAATGAAGTGACTTAAGCGAAGTGGGCCTCCCCATGAGGGATTGGGCGATCCAAGCAGAGGTTGGGCAGGGCACCCCCAGGAGAAGTGAGGCAAACCAGCAAAAGTGAGACGCTTCCAGAAAAAAAGAGGGCCATCACCGGAAGAAGAAGGATGCACCAGCAAATGAAAGCCACCTTTTTGCTAATATTTTTTTGCTAACGTAGCGGCGCCCATCTACGATTTTTAATTAATCCGCGCCGTGCTGGTGGTCTGGGTTTTCCGTGTCGTGCTACGGGGGGGGGGGGGAGGTCACGCCCTCTCATCTAACTCGGCTCCTAGGTTGCGTAGCGACACGCGGTAAGTGGTTTTCTAGGTTAGGTCAAATAAGGTCAGGTCACCAAAGGTCATCAAAGGTAAAATGTTGCCTATTTCAACATTTTTCGAAACACCGGCACATAGCTCGGAAACCAATAGAGCTATAGTGCCGCGGTAAAACGCATTCAATAGCCATTTCAACAGTGTTTCTGTAAACTGCCCTCAGAATTGACCTCTGGTCAACGGTTAAGCCTCCAGAGGGCAAAAAACTGTAAAAATAACAGTTTTACGTTTCCTGCAATAGCTTTCGACTCTTTCGACTCAAGAGAGTCTCGTCATTACGCTTGCCAGCATCGCGTTTCTGTCGTCAAGACGCGTCGAATGGACTATAGGATGACCTTGAAAAGATAATTTTGAGAATTTGACCTCAGGTCAAGGTCATGACCTCACCAGAAAATGTCATGTTGCATATCAGTCGATCCGTATCGTCGAGCTGAACACAACTAAGGTGCTTTTATCGTTCTAGCATGTATCTACTATCTATCAAAGGTTATTTTCAAACAAAAAACTGTTGTGGACCTTCATGACCTGGGATGACCTATGGGACATAATAAATGGTCACAGGTGCAATTTTCTTATTCAGTGTGTGTGTTAATTTTACATGTATCCTAATGATTGCGATTGTCTAGAATGGCGCTCATCCAAAAGAGATGCCTTTCAGTTGTCTCCCATAAACTTAGGTAGGTGTATACCTAATCGAGATTGGAGAGGTCGCAAAACTGACCTGACCTTAGCTCACAAATCAAAATTCCGAGATATACATTTCATGAATATTGTTGCTTTCATCAATCGCTGACAGTTTCAAAGCGACCGTTCAGTCGGTATAGCAATGGTCATGGTGAACATTTTAACTTTCTGGGGTTAGGTCACTTGGCTTGACCTGGTGACCTGTCGTTGCATGACCAATGACCCTGGTCTGACATTTTTACAACATGTGCAGAAAAGATGCATGATAAGGTGTGCTAAAAACGGCGGCGCTGCGCACAGTTGTTTTTGAGATAGTTGGGAAAAACCTGAGGGGGAGCATGACAACGTCCCCCAGCACAGCGCCGGTTTGACAACTCTCGATTTTGACGACGGTTTGGCGTCCCTTCGTATGAAGCGCCCCCAGATTGCCAGGTCGCCCCTAATTTGACTTCCCGCCCCCCCCCCCTCCCGAAAATTCCTGGATCCGCCCCTGCCGTGAACAGTGAACACCCCTCTGGAGAAATTATGAACGCGGGAACGCCGGCGCTAAATAAAGGTGGTAGGATTCACGACTTCGCATGATCGTGTGCAATATTTTTTTATAGAATCAAGTGAGGGGTATTGCTGGAGTTTTGCAAATAAATATTTTTCTCAGTTTGGCTTTGCGATCGTGAACACTTTATTTTCATAGATACGATATGAAATAGGATAAACAGGCAATACCATAGGCCAACCCAAGGCTATGTAGGCCAACCTTAGACTTCGCATAGCCATGGACATTGCGTAGGAAGGTACTCGCTGATCGTACCACGATACCACGGGCAAGATATCAGACTTTTGGGAGTTTTGTGTCGCTGGAATGTATTTTAAGTGCTAAGAAGGAAAATAATTCAATTTAATGATGTCATGGACAATGGACATTTAGCAATTCCAAGCATATAATTTGCCTGGCTTCGACAACCAGAAAGCCAGGTTTATTTCAAGAGCTTCTAAAGAGGTAGTGGATTTGATATCGTTTCTATTACATTTAATTGATAATCCTACATATCAGTAAAGAATCAAAGCTTCCACGTTATCATTCTCGGCGAGCGATTACCGGCACATCGTACCAATGCCAATGCAGCGTCGAGCGTCCGATGGTTTACGATAGGAATTATAACAATAGTTTTAAACTAGCGCGTTTTAGAACCATGGTCCGAAATGGTAATTCAAAGAACCTCTTCCCCTTTCAACTCACCTGAAAAAGCTGCTTTCGTGTACCACCCAACACCCGTTTCGTAGATATATCAAAATGATAACCTGAGGCGAAGATTATCCTCGGCCGTGCCCATTTTCGAACCAACCCTGAGAGGCATAGGCGGCGGAACGGGCCGGGCGGCGGGCACCGGGGCACCGTGCCTCCTTTAATTTTGGCATTTTAACATTAGCCCTATGGGCGTTGCACGGAAAAAATGGGACCAAAAGTCGGCAGTGCCCCCTCCCTCCCCCCTTAATTGAAGGTGTTCTGCCGCTACTGCTGAGAGGCCGTGGAAAATCGCTTTTAAAATCAATGCCTATTTTATGATCTACCACGATTCGTGGGGCTGACTAGTACCGACGGGGATCCCACAAACACGACGGTCACATTCATTAAGCATGATGTACGGCATAAAGCACCACAGCTCACTCCAAAAGCGCAACCTTCTGAGATATCTTATATTTAGTTTCAATGCTGGTTCTGGTGCAGTTTCAGTGCTGGTACTCTGCTCATTTCTGTTTAATTAAGTTATTTCTCGCTTAAATGCGCCTCACATTAAATGCGCCACGCATGACTTTTGAAGTGATTGGGCCGCATTTGCTCAATGTCGTAAATTCCTCCATCGTGTCGGGCGCGGTGCCGTCGGTATGGAAAAACGCACTAGTTGTCCCCATACATAAGGGTGGTAGCACAGAAGACCCTAGTAATTACCGACCCGTGTCCATTCTGCCTACCGTGGAAAAGCTCGTAGAAAGTGTTATTTGTATTCAACTAACTACTTACCTGACGTCCCATAATATTCTGTGCGACGAGCAGCATGGGTTCCGGCCGGGTAGATCCACGGAGTCGGCGATGCTGGACGCTGTTGGTTATTTAATTGGCGGGATGGACCGTGGACTCATTGGCTGCCTTACCACAGCCGATACATCTAAAGCGTTTGACAGCGTTCAGCATCCCCGGCTCCTGGAGAAGCTCGGTTGGTATGGGATTGATACCCACTGGTTTGATAACTGGCTCAGTGGGCGCGGACAGGCAGTGAGAGGTGGAGAGGGGGACATGCAACCCATAACGCATGGCGTAATCCAGGGGTCCCTGATCGGCCCAGTACTATTTTTAATTTTTACAAATGATTTAGTGTCATACCTGGAAATGGAGGGCTCCAAAATGGTGATGTATGCGGATGATGTGCAACTTTTACATCAGAGTAAGCCCAGTGACCTGTCGGGACTCAAAGTGAGCGTCGAACGCACCGTAGCCACCGTGCACAGCTGGTTTAGTGAAAACAGTTTAAAAATTAACCCTAACAAAACCGACCTCGTACTAATTAAGTCAACTAAGCGGCAGTCATCCTCCGGGTTTTCTGTGCAATTCGGCGATGTTTCGATTAGACCTTCCCCGGCGGTGAAAGTGTTGGGAATGGATGTTGACGGAGGATTAACGTTTGAGAAGCATGTTTCTAGTATAGTTAGACGGTGTTATGCCACTCTTGGTGGACTATCAAAAATGGCTGGCAAATTGCCAGAACCTGTGAAGAAAATGATTGTTGAATCACTTATTTTTCCGCATCTCAGTTATTGCTCTTCTGTGTGGGCCGGCTGCAATGCTACCCAACGGCATCGCTTACAAAAAGTGTTGAACCATTGTGCACAGGTGGTGAAGGGGGCAAAACGGCGAGACCATGTCACGCCGTTATTAGCTGAGCTAAAATGGACGTCACTTGACAACCTTGTAGCCGAGCGCGACGTTTCCCAGATGCACTATTTGCTAAATAACGAACAGGCGCCCGGCAGCCTGACCGCGTGCATTGTACACCGCAGTGAGGTAGCCACTAGGGACACCAGAGCCTCTCTGGCTGGTCTTCTGCAGATTCCCAGGGCGCGCAGTGAGCATGCACGAAGGTCCTTCTTTTATCGTTCGCCCGCTCTGTGGAACCGGGCGCCGGCTGAAGTGAGAGAGGCGCGCTCTGCGACGGCGTGTCGCAGAAGGGCGAGGAAATGGCTCGCCATGTCCTCGCCATAGCGGATAGCCGAGTAGGACACCGGACATCGGATTTTACCAATCTTTTAGTGTATCTATGTCTTTTTATCGCATGTTTACATCTTAACCTGTATTGTGTGTATGTAATATTTGACTCTTGTTCTGAAAAGCCATGATGAATGTGGATGAACATATGAATACATGATGATGATGATGATGATTAATCATGTGCTGTGCTCCACAATCATTGCGCCGCGCGCTCTTCCTTCTTATCGGCCCCCTTGAGATCGTATCCATCATTCAGCAATATCTATTTGTTTCTAATGACTTGTAGAGAAATAATTTTAGAGCGTTTAACAAAATAATTTCATAACCTATGAGCGATGGGAAAAGCCCAATCGTCCAACTCATAAAAAATATTGGGACACAAACAACTGGAAACTGTTGGTACTTTCGCGCATAGGCGGCGGAACGGGGAGGGCGCCGTGCCCCCCTTTGCTTTCGGCATTTTAACATGGACTCTATGGGCGTTACATGGAAAGAATGGGACCAAAAGTCGGCAGTGCCCCCCCCCCCCTCCCCTTAATTGAAGTTGTTCCGCCGCTACTGCTTTCGCGTACGTATTATAACGACGCTGGCAATTAACAAGTTGCAACATACGCCCGAGATAAGTTTCAGATAACGACGCCGGCCAAGAGGTGCGCCGTCCGAAGGCTCCAGTTGAGCTGGGCGCAGGTACTAAATAGCATCAAAGGAAATCCTATATTCATCTCGCCGCATTTAAGCGCACCAATCGAAAGACGACAGCGTGACCGCGCTGACAGGCAATCAACCTGGCCACATACAACTAGCTAGTGCAAGGAAGATGTCTATATAATTATAAACCACTGGACCATGCAAAGCGTTCATGTAAATAAAATACGAGTAAAGATTACGCGTTTGAGGGCAGACTGGCCAAACAGTGACGTTACACGCGGATCTCAACACTGCACAACCCATTCATCAAAAAAGATCTCGTGGATCCCTATATACGTCATAACTAGCCCTAGTACGGGGGTATATAGCCATGGACGTAAATGGCCGGCTTAAGATTCAGATTCAGATTCAGATTCTTTATTCGCGACAAATCCATAAAACATGGGTTTTCATTGCCTCACGTCAAACACGATACAAAAAAAAAAAGACGAGATTCGGGGCAGTACAAGGCAGTCCACTTATCGCGACCTACGAGTTGCCATTCTGCTCTCGCAGTAAGTATTTCCTGAGTTGACGCCTTAAGCTGCGTACGCTGACATCGAGCGGGAGACGGTCGTAGTCCCGCACGGCGCTGTAACACAGCCGCCGGCGTCCGGCCTCCGTGCGTATCCTCGGTAACATATGTCGGCCGGCGTCACGCGTCCGGTACTGGTGCTGTGTCACTTCTCCTATGGTGATCGCTATGTCCTCGGGTCTTCCCGTGGCGGCGACTGAATGCACCATACACAGACGATGATACCTGACAAGCTGCGCAGCGTCGAGCCAGTGCAGATCGCGGAGAACGTCACTAATATGGTCGTATTTGCGACGGCCACTGATAACTCGGGCACCGAAGTTCAAAAGCTTCTGAACTCTGTGGAGTTGCGTGTCGCCGCATGTACATACCGTACACCGATAAACAGTACCTGACAACAGAGTTCACAAGTGCCTGAACAATGGTTGGCAGAGAGTTTCTGGGTATGACATGTTTTGCATGCATTAGTCCGATGAGGACGCCGGTACACTTTGCAGTTACGTAATCTATGTGACTCTTGAAGTTTAAATGGGAGTCCATGATAACGCCAAGGTTTTTGACAACTCTCGAGTCGGGAATAACGGCGCCCATGATATTGAGGGTGACAGGTGGCAGTCCTCGGAGCATCGCAGGGGTTCCTAACACAAGAACCTGCGTTTTGGCTGCGTTTAACTTCATGCCGTTGGTACAGAACCACATATACAAGCATTCAACAGCACTTTCAATGAGATCTATCAGCTGTGGTAAGCTGTTTTTCTTACCACTGACAAGAAGCTGTGTGTCATCCGCAAATTGTACGATATGGACCTTTTCAGGCAGATACAGGCTCATCTCGTTAGAGAACACTGAGAACAAAGTACAACTAAGGGATCCGCCCTGAAACACGCCTATCGTGTTTGGCCTGACACGGGACTGCAGGTGTTCGCCCCCGCCACTGTTGGGCATCTGCACCTGCTGCGTGTGGCCGCTGAGATAGTCCGTAAACCACTCCGTCTCGACGCCATACAGCGCGAGCTTCTCTAAAAGTCTCGGTGCGGCACCACATCGAAACATTTGGACAGGTCCAAAAGTACCAACACCGACACTTCCCCGGCATCCATTGCTCTCAGTACATGATCCGAAATAACACTGAGTGCTGTTTCAGTGCTGTACCCTCTTCGGTAGCCGTGCTGGGTGCTGGACAAAAGTCGGTTCGATTCCAGGTACCCCACCAGTTGGCGCTGAACTGCTCGCTCCACAACCTTCATCACGGCTGGCAGGATGGAGATTGGGCGTGTGTTGGTAGGCTCAGAAGGTCCGCTCCCTTTGGGAATCGGTGTTACCATTGCGTGCTTCCAGGTGTTCGGCACGGTGTTTGATGTCAGGCTCGAGTTGATGACGTCAAGGAGCACGTGTCCCATACCCCAAAAGAACTTCTGAAGCATGTTCACGCTGACTCCGTCTATGCCGGTGGAGTTGGACGGCTTCATATTCAGCAGGAGCTGGCCCAGCGTCTCGATGTCGATTGGCTGCGGTCTGAACCCGCTTGTGGTGACGCGTGGCAGCCTGATCGGCACCGGCACTGCTGGCTTGGGGACGCTGGCGGCCGTGGTTAGTCCAATGCCGACGTAGTAATTAATCGTTCAGCGCGTCAGGTGTGGCGTTAGGCACAGCCGCTTCCTTCTTGCAGCCAATAATAGGCCTTAGCACCTGCCAGACTTTACTCGGCCCTGCCTTGGTCAGCTCACGCTGCATATGGGCCTCCTGGTCTCTCCGAACTGCTGCTCGGCACTGGCGGTTGAGCTCCTTGTATACCTCGCGGTCGCTGCCGGGGCGGAGGGCCAGTCTTCGGCGAGCCATTAAATCTCTGGTGGGTGCTGAGACTGAGATGCTCCCCTTCGCCCGCTGCTGCACTCTTGTGACGGGAGCCACCGTGTCCAGCTGGCCGAGGAAGATCTGGCGGAGCGCCTCCAACTTGTCAGCCGTGTGCTGTGCACGAAACACTGAGCTCCAGTCGGTGTTGGCGAGCAGCAGGTTGAATCCGTCGGCGTCGATCCGGCCCTGACGCCGGCGCTGAACGACCGGGCAGGTCGGTCTGGTCCTGCCGGCGCACCGCAGCACGACACGGGTGTAGTCGTGCGGGGTGCCATAGTGACAGCGGGTTACACCGGCGCGCAGCAGCTGCTTGGGTTGGCTGACCGCTACTACATCCAGCAGCGAGCCGGCCGGTCGGTAGGTCGGATGTTGGGTGTTGGCAATACTCATGCCGTACGTTGTCAGGAGTCGATGTAGTCGCTGTCCGGAAGAGTCGTTTGTGCACTTGTAGAGGCAGCAGTTTAGATCGCCAGCGATTATCATCGTAGCGCCTGCGTGGTTTGTTAGTAGGGGAAGGAGGGTGAATTGCGCCACCTTAAGGAAAAACGCTAATTGTAAGAAAACCGCTGGAGATATAAGCATGCATTGGTGACCATTTCAAAGTAGAACTCATTGGCTACGATTTAAGAGCCTCCCGATCAATTAAGAATGTTTCGTTTGCTTCTGACGGCTGCTTTTTCAGAAACATGTAAAAGGGCGCATTTGCCAACAACTGCTGTAAATTATAACAATAGTTTTAAACTAGCGCTTTTTAGAACCATGGTCCGAAATGGTAATTCAAAGAACCTCTTCCCCTTTCAACTCACCTGAAAAAGCTGCTTTCGTGTACCACCCAACACCCGTTTCGTAGATATATCAAAATGATAACCTGAGGCGAAGATTATCCTCGGCCGTGCCCATTTTCGAACCAACCCTGAGAGGCATAGGCGGCGGAACGGGCCGGGCGGCGGGCACCGGGGCACCGTGCCCCCTTTAATTTTGGCATTTTAACATTAGCCCTATGGGCGTTGCACGGAAAAAATGGGACCAAAAGTCGGCAGTGCCCCCTCCCTCCCCCCTTAATTGAAGGTGTTCTGCCGCTACTGCTGAGAGGCCGTGGAAAATCGCTTTTAAAATCAATGCCTATTTTATGATCTACCACGATTCGTGGGGCTGACTAGTACCGACGGGGATCCCACAAACACGACGGTTACATTCATTAATCATGATGTACGGCGTAAAGCACCACAGCTCACTCCAAAAGCGCAACCTTCTGAGATATCTTATATTTAGTTTCAATGCTGGTTCTGGTGCAGTTTCAATGCTGGTACTCTGCTCATTTCTGTTTAATTAAGTTATTTCTCGCTTAAATGCGCCTCACATTAAATGCGCCACGCATGACTTTTGAAGTGATTGGGCCGCATTTGCTCAATGTCGTAAATTCCTCCATCGTGTCGGGCGCGGTGCCGTCGGTATGGTAAAACGCACTAGTTGTCCCCATACATAAGGGTGGTAGCACAGAAGACCCTAGTAACCAGTATAACGCCTTATGGGGCGACTAACGGAGCGAGCGAGAGGGTGGGCCTTGCACGTGCGAAATTTCGAGGGGGTACCTCCAACTGACTTGTGCACGGCACCCTACTAACCGGTCTCTAGCGATGTGCCAAATTTGAGCACAATCGGCCCAGCCGTTCTCGAGATCTGGAAGCGGCACCCTGCACGTGCGCACGTGCAAAATGGGTCCCAACTGACTTGTGCACGGCACCCTACTAACTGGTCCCTAACCGTGTACCAAATTTGAGCGCCATCGGTCCAGCCGTTCTCGAGATCTGGAAACGACCCCTGCACGTGCGCACGTGCAGCAGCACCCCAACCTTAACACATGCAGATGAATTATCTGATGGAGACCTAACTGGGTACCGAGTTTCAATTCAATCGGCCCAACCGTTGTGCCGTTATTGAGGTTGCAATTTTGGGGGTTCTTAAAAAATGTCCAACTTTACCACGCGCCACGTGCGGTGGTTGGCAAGGACACATGGTGGCCATCACACCACAGAACTTTTACGTCCAAGTGACATTCAGAAAAGAAGACCGCTTGTCAATCGGATGTCCCGTTCCTAAGATATTAGCTTTTGAAGAGCGTCCCCACGGCCGGCCGGCCGGCCGGCCGGCCGCTCATACTCAGAAATTTCCGTTAATCTAAGGAAAGACTCCGCTCGCTTCGCTCGCTCCGTAATTACCGACCCGTGTCCATTCTGCCTACCGTGGAAAAGCTCGTAGGAAGTGTTATTTGTATTCAACTAACTACTTACCTGACGTCCCATAATATTCTGTGCGACGAGCAGCATGGGTTCCGGCCGGGCAGATCCACGGAGTCGGCGATGCTGGACGCTGTTGGTTATTTAATTGGCGGGATGGACCGTGGACTCATTGGCTGCCTTACCACAGCCGATACATCTAAAGCGTTTGACAGCGTTCAGCATCCCCGGCTCCTGGAGAAGCTCGGTTGGTATGGGATTGATACCCACTGGTTTGATAACTGGCTCAGTGGGCGCGGACAGGCAGTGAGAGGTGGAGAGGGGGACATGCAACCCATAACGCATGGCGTAATCCAGGGGTCCCTGATCGGCCCAGTACTATTTTTAATTTTTACAAATGATTTAGTGTCATACCTGGAAATGGAGGGCTCCAAAATGGTGATGTATGCGGATGATGTGCAACTTTTACATCAGAGTAAGCCCAGTGACCTGTCGGGACTCAAAGTGAGCGTCGAACGCACCGTAGCCACCGTGCACAGCTGGTTTAGTGAAAAGAGTTTAAAAATTAACCCTAACAAAACCGACCTCGTACTAATTAAGTCAACTAAGCGGCAGTCATCCTCCGAGTTTTCTGTGCAATTCGGCGATGTTTCGATTAGACCTTCCCCGGCGGTGAAAGTGTTGGGAATGGATGTTGACGGAGGATTAACCCTCGCCCGCACATGGGGGGGGGGTGGTTGCCACCCCCCCCCCCCAGGCAGTCTTTCTGCTCTGCACTCAACATTTTTACAGCTAGAAGGCTGATTTTTCGTATAGCTGCTCCTCTATCCTTTCTTGATGTCCACTGAAAATTTCAAGTTTCTGTGATTTTTGGTTTCGGAGATATGACCTTGTTTTTCAGGTCATGTCATGACCCAAATGGCCAATTCTAAACATCTTGCGTTTGCCATGGGCCTTGTGAGCTTTTGACACCCTGATTTCGGCCTTTTTTGCCAGTCTTACCTCCCACCTATCATGGAACATGTTGTTCGACGATGTACAGGGTCAAGGTCAGGGTCAAGGTCAACCTAGGTCATCTAAGATAATTGCGTTTTAGGCAAGCTGAATTTACTTTTTGTGAAGTTTTTTGACTGCATTTTTGGTAAAAGCTTCTCAGATCATGATTTCATGTAATATGGACCCAAAAACAATCGGTGCACACATCAGTATACACACAGACACACACAGACATACAAACACATATAATTGACCTTGACCTAACTTGACCTGAAATGACCTCAGCAGCAAAATTCTGGTCGGATGGTGTGACAAAGAGGTTCTAGCTGGCTTGGCACCAGAAAACAGCATCGTCATCGGTATTTGATAAGCAGCGCACTTGATATCCAACGGTGACCCAAAACAGCAACATTTTTTAATTTGACCTGACCTGGAAGGTCAATGACTGACCTGAGAAGGTAAAACTGGGTATCATTGGATTCGTCTCTTCCCAAAGAATCTTTTTGGTCTTTACTGCTAAGCTCTATCTCCAACAGGAACGAAATGGCGCGGGGGGGGTGGCAACCCCCCCCCCCATGTGCGTTCTAGGATGGGAAAATGGCATGTGCGTGCGAGGGTTAATTAACGTTTGAGAAGCATGTTTCTAGTATAGTTAGACGGTGTTATGCCACTCTTGGTGGACTATCAAAAATGGCTGGCAAATTGCCAGAACCTGTGAAGAAAATGATTGTTGAATCACTTATTTTTCCGCATCTCAGTTATTGCTCTTCTGTGTGGGCCGGCTGCAATGCTACCCAACGGCATCGCTTACAAAAAGTGTTGAACCATTGTGCACAGGTGGTGAAGGGGGCAAAACGGCGAGACCATGTCACGCCGTTATTAGCTGAGCTAAAATGGACGTCACTTGACAACCTTGTAGCCGAGCGCGACGTTTCCCAGATGCACTATTTGCTAAATAACGAACAGGCGCCCGGCAGCCTGACCGCGTGCATTGTACACCGCAGTGAGGTAGCCACTAGGGACACCAGAGCCTCTCTGGCTGGTCTTCTGCAGATTCCCAGGGCGCGCAGTGAGCATGCACGAAGGTCCTTCTTTTATCGTTCGCCCGCTCTGTGGAACCGGGCGCCGGCTGAAGTGAGAGAGGCGCGCTCTGCGACGGCGTGTCGCAGAAGGGCGAGGAAATGGCTCGCCATGTCCTCGCCATAGCGGATAGCCGAGTAGGACACCGGACATCGGATTTTACCAATCTTTTAGTGTATCTATGTCTTTTTATCTCATGTTTACATCTTAACCTGTATTGTGTGTATGTAATATTTGACTCTTGTTCTGAAAAGCCATGATGAATGTGGATGAACATATGAATACATGATGATGATGATGATGATTAATCATGTGCTGTGCTCCACAATCATTGCGCCGCGCGCTCTTCCTTCTTATCGGCCCCCTTGAGATCGTATCCATCATTCATCAATATCTATTTGTTTCTAATGACTTGTAGAGAAATAATTTTAGAGCGTTTAACAAAATAATTTCATAACCTATGAGCGATGGGAAAAGCCCAATCGTCCAACTCATAAAAAATATTGGGACACAAACAACTGGAAACTGTTGGTACTTTCGCGCATAGGCGGCGGAACGGGGAGGGCACCGTGCCCCCCTTTGCTTTCAGCATTTTAACATGGACTCTATGGGCGTTACATGGAAAGAATGGGACCAAAAGTCGGCAGTGCCCCCCTCCCCCCTCCCCTTAATTGAAGTTGTTCCGCCGCTACTGCTTTCGCGTACGTATTATAACGACGCTGGCAATTAACAAGTTGCAACATACGCCCGAGATAAGTTTCAGATAACGACGCCGGCCAAGAGGTGCGCCGTCCGAAGGCTCCAGTTGAGCTGGGCGCAGGTACTAAATAGCATCAAAGGAAATCCTATATTCATCTCGCCGCATTTAAGCGCACCAATCGAAAGACGACAGCGTGACCGCGCTGACAGGCAATCAACCTGGCCACATACAACTAGCTAGTGCAAGGAAGATGTCTATATAATTATAAACCACTGGACCATGCAAAGCGTTCATGTAAATAAAATACGAGTAAAGATTACGCGTTTGAGGGCAGACTGGCCAAACAGTGACGTTACACGCGGATCTCAACACTGCACAACCCATTCATCAAAAAAGATCTCGTGGATCCCTATATACGTCATAACTAGCCCTAGTACGGGGGTATATAGCCATGGACGTAAATGGCCGGCTTAAGATTCAGATTCAGATTCAGATTCTTTATTCGCGACAAATCCATAAAACATGGGTTTTCATTGCCTCACGTCAAACACGATACAAAAAAAAGACGAGATTCGGGGCAGTACAAGGCAGTCCACTTATCGCGACCTACGAGTTGCCATTCTGCTCTCGCAGTAAGTATTTCCTGAGTTGACGCCTTAAGCTGCGTACGCTGACATCGAGCGGGAGACGGTCGTAGTCCCGCACGGCGCTGTAACACAGCCGCCGGCGTCCGGCCTCCGTGCGTATCCTCGGTAACATATGTCGGCCGGCGTCACGCGTCCGGTACTGGTGCTGTGTCACTTCTCCTATGGTGATCGCTATGTCCTCGGGTCTTCCCGTGGCGGCGACTGAATGCACCATACACAGACGATGATACCTGACAAGCTGCGCAGCGTCGAGCCAGTGCAGATCGCGGAGAACGTCACTAATATGGTCGTATTTGCGACGGCCACTGATAACTCGGGCACCGAAGTTCAAAAGCTTCTGAACTCTGTGGAGTTGCGTGTCGCCGCATGTACATACCGTACACCGATAAACAGTACCTGACAACAGAGTTCACAAGTGCCTGAACAATGGTTGGCAGAGAGTTTCTGGGTATGACATGTTTTGCATGCATTAGTCCGATGAGGACGCCGGTACACTTTGCAGTTACGTAATCTATGTGACTCTTGAAGTTTAAATGGGAGTCCATGATAACGCCAAGGTTTTTGACAACTCTCGAGTCGGGAATAACGGCGCCCATGATATTGAGGGTGACAGGTGGCAGTCCTCGGAGCATCGCAGGGGTTCCTAACACAAGAACCTGCGTTTTGGCTGCGTTTAACTTCATGCCGTTGGTACAGAACCACATATACAGGCATTCAACAGCACTTTCAATGAGATCTATCAGCTGTGGTAAGCTTATTTGGCACGTGGCGCGTGCCATGTCCCTCAACCTATGACTTTGTGCTATGTTCAGGCTTGGACGCTTCTACATTGTAGACGCAGTCTCGATCCGTTCCGTCGTGTTATTTACGAGAAATCAAAGAAGTCGATAAACTATCGCGTTTTTCCCATAGACAAAGCATTGTGTCATTAGTTCGTGCCCTTACACGTACGGTGGCACTATTGTCGCTCAGCGGGAACGGCCTTCAGGCGCTGATTAAAGGGACCCTCCCACCTTCAAAAAAGTTAATGAATTGGCATGAAAGTGATGTCCCTTGGTTCAGAAAGAGCGAAAACAAATATCTACCAAATTTCACCGAAAAATATTCACTGGTTTTCAAGATATTAGGCTTTTACTTTTGTTTACTTTTTGGGATCTCCCCTGTTACTAGCGACTTTATTTGGAAGGAATAATTTGGCAGCCTTAAAGTGCGGCAGACGTTGCACGCAAAGCAGCGTATACCACCACGTGTTAACGATGGTTTTAGTCTAAGATTTAAAAATCGTTAGATCTCCGCTGACGTCACAAATTCTAAGGGGGCATTCCAATGCATTAGCCCCTTAGAATCCGAAAACTGCAAGTTTGAAATTCCATATCTTCGAATTAAAGCATTTTTCGATGTTGTGAGTGCCCAAACCGGTATTTGCAGGCCATGGCCACCAATTTGGCTATCTCAACTCAAAACTAATGTTAAGGTGGGAGTGTCCCTTTAACCCTCGCCCGCACATGCCATTTTCCCATCCTAGAACGCACATGGGGGGGGGGGGTGGTTGCCACCCCCCCGCGCCATTTCGTTCCTGTTGGAGATAGAGCTTAGCAGTAAAGACCAAAAAGATTCTTTGGGAAGAGACGAATCCAATGATACCCAGTTTTACCTTCTCAGGTCAGTCATTGACCTTCCAGGTCAGGTCAAACTAAAAAATGTTGCTGTTTTGGGTCACCGTTGGATATCAAGTGCGCTGCTTATCAAATACCGATGACGATGCTGTTTTCTGGTGCCAAGCCAGCTAGAACCTCTTTGTCACACTATCCGACCAGAATTTTGCTGCTGAGGTCATTTCAGGTCAAGTTAGGTCAAGGTCACTTATATGTGTTTGTATGTCTGTGTGTGTCTGTGTGTATACTGATGTGTGCACCGATTGTTTTTGGGTCCATATCACATGAAATCATGATCTGAGAAGCTTTTACCAAAAATGCAGTCAAAAAACTTCACAAAAAGTAAATTCAGCTTGCCTAAAACGCAATTATCTTAGATGACCTAGGTTGACCTTGACCCTGACCTTGACCCCTGTACATCGTCGAACAACATGTTCCATGATAGGTGGGAGGTAAGACTGGCAAAAAAGGCCGAAATCAGGGTGTCAAAAGCTCACAAGGCCCATGGCAAACGCAAGATGTTGAGAATTGGCCATTTGGGTCATGACATGACCTGAAAAAGAAGGTCATATCTCCGAAACCAAAAATCACAGAAACTTGAAATTTTCAGTGAACATCAAGAAAGGATAGACGAGCAGCTATACGAAAAATCAGCCTTCTAGCTTTAAAAATGTTGAGTGCAGAGCAGAAAGACTGCCTGGGGGGGGGGTGGCAACCACCCCCCCCATGTGCGGGCGAGGGTTAAGCCAGAGTAGTCTGTCTATACTTATTATAGGTCAATGACCTCCATAGGGTCCTGGGTAAACTCTGCCCTTGTCTATTTTCTTTAAACGGGGATGGTTTGGACAACAAAATATTTTCTACCTCATAAAAAATAAAACTTAATTTTTGATATACCTCATTGATGCAAAACATCAGAAAAAACGTTAGAAATTAAGTCAAAGAAACCGATTGTTTATAAATGGACAGCTGACGGCATGCCTCCCGCGTCCCCTGGCTTGAAGCTTCGGCTCCGTGTTACCTTAGTATCTATTATCGGGGTTACATGAGCACAGTAAATACGTCTTTAGCCGCTAATTCGAATTAGGAACGCATTACCGACTCATGTAGCCACCTGCTAGTACGAATCGGCGATCAGATCCGCGGTTACATGAGCAAAGCAAATGCGTATCACGATCGGACTCACCGCTCATGCGAATCAGGAGCGTACTACCGACTCATGTATCCACCTGCCAGGGGTGTCGATTTGTGAAAATGGTTGGGGGTGCCCAGAGCTTTAACCCTCACCCGTATACATTGGAGGGGGGGGGGGTCAAACGAACCCCCCCCCCTCGATTTTTCGCGAATAACTCGCGTAAAAAGCGGCCGATCACGACGAAACTTTCAGTAGTGCCCTCGCGTTGATCAATTTAACACCTACCCTTGAAATTTCATGACCCTGACCCGAATGACCTTTGACCTGTGACCTACTTTTCGAGACCATGTTTGGCCGGAATCGCGATTTGGCGTATGTCGGCTCGCATTAGCCGCGCGTTTGCAGTCTTTTCGTGGTTTCAAGCGTTCAAACATGTGATATGATGCTGCTCCCATTCATTAGGGTGGGTGTCGAGGTCACCTGAAGGTCAGGTTAGGTCATTGACCTTTGATGACCATTGACCTTTGATGACCTCGGTTCACTTTTTCAAGTTTAACATGTTTCTAGGCTAGCTTTTGGAGCTGAATTCGAATTTAGCAACCATATGAACTTTTATGAAGTAGTTCTGGTGCCTTCGTAACATGTTACGAAGCTGTCAGAGGCGGTTGACACCTAATACGAATACCCGGCAGGATCCCTACTGGTTGAACTGACCCGTCCTGACTCCACCTGTCCTAAATGTATGACATCTTTCTGATCAAAACTAACATGATATTCGTGATCAGCACCCCGAAAAACCCATAGTAGGCAGTTAGGCACACTTTACGACGTTCTAACAGGTTCCGATTTCTCCTTTTTTGGGTTATTGACCTGACCTGGAATGTCAACCAATGACCTAGGACCTTAAAATTGGGTATCATTGGCTTCCTCTCGTCACGGGAAACACGCTCGTTTTTCTGCGAAGCTCTAGCTCGATCAGGAGCGAAACGGCAAGGGGGGCTCAACTGACCCCCCCTCTCTTATAGGTACAGTCTACAGCAGAAGTAATGTGGGGTTTCAGTCATGGGTATGTTCTGCTTCTGAAGCTTAGGAACGATTTACCAGACTACAATGAAACTTTGAATGTAGCTTATATGTATCGTCACCCTTGCAACTGCAACTTTAGCTACTGACATCTTCTTTTCGATCACTCCGCATTAAACAATCGCCAGTCAAAGCCAACCGTTGAGATTGGTAAAACCCTACATTACTTTAGCGGTGGGCTGTGCGTTCGCGGCTGAAAAAAAAAAAACACCAATATGGGCGAGGGTTAAGGCAGACCTCATATGCTATTTTTTTAGATAAAACTGCATTGTGTTAGTATCAGGGCCTTGGATACCATGTTAACTGGGTGGGCAATCGCCCACCCATTAGCGATTTTTGCCCACCCAGTGGAGTGTGTTTGCCCACCCAGTAAAGACGGAGACGGAGCTGTTTTATCATCCGCGCTGGGCCGGTGCTGAGCGCCTTCCGCGCCGGGCCGGGGGTGTGTGTCTGAACACCCCCGTCTAACTCGGCTCCTGGGCCACGTAGCGACATGCGGTAGGCGGTATTGGAAAGACAGTTAAAATGAGGAGAATACTTGGTCTTTATAAGGTCATGTCAAAGCTCAGGTGGCCAGAGGTCATAAAAGGTCAAGTTTGGATTGTTTGAACAATTTTCGAAAACCTGGCGCATAATTTGGGAACTAATAGAGCTGCAGCGCCACGGAAAAACGCATTAGATAGCTCTTTCAACGCTCTTTCGCCAAAGTAGTCCTCAGGGCTCAGATTTGACCTCAGGTCAACGGCTTAGGATAAACTCTCCAGAGGGCAAAAATCCAATAATAGCCACTTATGAAAAAAGTTTTTTTTTGCCATAGCTTTTTTACTCGAAAAAGTCACGACATTTATTTTGCCAGCCATCATGTTCTTATCAAGACGCGTCGAATAAACTATAGTTTGACCTTGAAATTTCATTTTAAAATTTGACCCCGGGTCAAGGTCAAGACCTGACCGGAAAAGGTTATGTTGCATGTCAGTCGATCCGTTCAGTCGATCATCGCTCTAGCATGCGCCTACCAGAAGTTATTAACGAAAAACTGTGTGGCTCCCTTTTGTGAACTGAGATGACCTCAGGGATATAAGGAAGGGTCACGTCATTTTCACGTAGGGTGTCATTTTCCAGTTCAGTGTGTCATGTTGAATTGTTAATAGGTGTTTGGAAGTGTTCAGAATGGTGTCCGTCCAGAAAAAAACGCATTTTAATTTCCTACCATTGATTTCCTGATTGATTACCATTTCCTACCACTGATAATAGATGTCGGACTTTCGTTCCCGTCTTGAGGTGAGATGTTCGTTTGTATGGCCGCTATGTCTGCCTCGAGCGGTGGAGTGTATTAGTTTAGTTACAACTATCGCCTACCACCGGGGCAACCTTAGATCATTTCCCGCTGACCACAGGAGCTTTCGATAAGGTTGACGCGTACGGCGCAACGCCACCAACACCCAAGATCTTTCTGTGGACCAAAGAGCAACTGACGACGGCCGGAGAAGTAACTGGCCGAAATGTTGTGAAACTAACATCTCAACTCATGACGGGAACGAAAGTCCAACAACTATCCGTGATACTAATGCCTCGTCTCAAGCATTCCGAAGAATTATCCCATGGACTTATAGATAACGGGGAGGTGGCAAAATTGGCCTGACCTTAGGTCACCGGTATCGAAGTTTCGAGATATACGTTTTGTACAAACTGTTGGCCTTATCAATCGGTGAAATTTTCAAAGCAATCAGTCACTCGGTGTGGGTATGACATACATTGGTACGTCAATCGTTATTGGTGAAAAAACTGTACCTTAAGCGCCGCTATTTTGACTTGTTTACCCCTGTGACGCCATTTTTTTACCTGACCTGAAAATGACCTCAGTAAAAATTGTAGACTTTGTCCGTTTGTATCCCATGCATTTACCGCTTGCTTCTATCTTGCTTCGTTCTCGAGATATCACGGGGAGCAGGTATCCGCCCCCCGTCGGTGTGAAGTTGGCGCGGAATGCGGATCCCCGTTGGTGCGCGGGTTAAACCATGATACTTTGGGCCAAAAGACTCTCGCCACTCAAAGCAAAACTTCAGGACGCTTGGAACCGAAAACCCATTGACGCGGCACGAATGCGTCGATGGCTACCAAATGCTACTGTCTGGTATAAATAAAGCAAAAATTGTGTCCATTTTTTACAACGCATTCTGATGTACAGTAATTAGAGCAGGGGCGCGGGAACTACCTACTTTCAGACTGGGGGGGGGGGGACACACCATAATTGAAATCAACCTAGGGTACCCCGAAACCTAGTTCTCTCGCCGGTTTTAGGCCACTTATTTTTCATCCCTTGGCGTTTTCATCAAAAAAGAAAACATTTGCAAAAAAAGTGCGATATTCCGTCTTAAAGCTGTGGGGCTGGGGACACCGCCCCCACGGCCCCAGAGTTGGGGGGGGGGGGGTAAACTGTCCCCACTGCCCCCACCCCCGTTCCCGCGCCTATGAATTAGAGAAAAAACAATGCGTTCAAAGAATCGTAACAGTGATGCCAGTACCAACTTTGGTTGTGGGCGCCCAGAGCCCCTTGGGGGGTGCCCAATTTAGCATTGGGGGTGCCCGGGCACACCCAAAAGTAGGTATACAAATCGACACCTATGCCACCTGCTAATACGAATCGGCGGTCCGAACAAAATCCGCTGAGAAAGGAGGTTTAGAAGCGAATAGGACCAAGATACGTATTACAGGAACTATTTCTTTCCAAAAAGAAACATTAAAATGGAAAATAATAGGTATTTATTCATTTGCTTCTTTTGAAATAATAATTTATAATTTAAAAAATATCTCGGTACTTTGTCAAGTTTTCAAAAATAAATATAGTGAAAACCAAAAGAAAATATCAAAGTACTTTCAGTTGAAACATTTTTCTGACAGCACTACAGACGAATCAAGAGAGGCAAGTGCTCAATGAGTCAAAGCAAGACAACTTTATGTTTAACCTTTTTTGTTCAGTTAATTGAGAATATTTTGAGCAGATTAAATGCAAAAAAGACATAAGATTTTAAGTTTTTAATTCAGTCACCTCTATTGCTGCGGAAATGCGCCACATTTGTATGCTATTCCGTTTGTAGTGCGAATTACCTTCCGTCAGGCCGAGAGCCAAACTAGATCCGTTTGACGTCACTGATACGAATTTGCTCATGTAGTCGGTGCACTGAATGCGTTCTTGGGGAGCTGATGCGAATTAGCGTAGTACGTATTTGGAACGGATCGCTCATGTAGCCGAGGTGCACGACTCGGACCGGAACTGGACGTATTTCACAAGAACTATTCTTTGCTGAATGGAAGCGTCAAAATGCAAAATAATTAGCATTTTTTATTGAATGCTTTGTAGAAAATAGCAAAAAAAAAATTGTTGATATTTTGGTTTAGTCTTTGAAGGTGAATTTGGTAAATAGCAAAAATAAAATGAATGAAATATTTTGATGGATAATTTTATTCTGACATCCCTGCTGTCGCTGCACGGCTAATCAGTGCTCAGTGATTTAAAACACGAAAATTTTGTCTTCAATTTTTTATTTCATATTTATTTTTAATGTTTTTGAGCATATCAAATGATGTTATATCGTTCAATAATTAAAATTAAGTTCGGTAATCCCGGTAAATGCCGCGACTGCGCCATGACTGTACGCTTATCCTATTCCGTTTGTGATGCGAATCACCGGCCGTCGAGGAGTCAGCCCGGGTGAGCCAAACAAGATCCGTTTGACGTAGATAAAACGAATTAGTCTCATGTAACCGGTGCCGTAGATACGTTTGTGGGGAGCTGATGCGCATTAGCGTAGTGCGTATTTGGAACGGATCGCTCATGTAACCCCGGTATATGACCGTGGCATTGGGTCATAGATACGGTCAAGATACGCCCCGCGTTCGATGTCTCTCGGACGACGAAGATTCTACGTCGTCCGACCAATCCCTTCCAAGGTCAGCGGGGGCTCGGCTGCGGTTATAGAACGTGATTGGCCGGACGGCGTAGAATCTTCGCCGTCCGAGAGACATCGAACGCGGGGACGGTGTTATGAAGCCAAGATTGAAAGTAAATCACAAATCTGACGCACCTGTGACATTTCGCGACACCCACGTGACTATTGTAATAACTTTTGTGTTTTGCGATGTTTTGACCTTAATTAAAGTAGTAAAAGCTCAAAACGCATAATTAATGTTGTTTGTAGCAGTATATTAAAATTACATTAGTAAATTATCGATAAACTGCTTATAGCAAGTCACGTGACTACTACCAGATTCTGTGCTCAGAAAGCATCTTTTCAACCTCGATTTCGAACACTTGTTACCTCCTGTTTTTGTTAAGGCGTTTTAGACGTTTTTGGCGCACTATTGTTGAAGTTATACAGGCATATTTTACAGGTTTTTTCGACTCGCAAAACTGTTGCAATTTTCAGAACTTTTTTTTGCATATTGACATTTTGATGGAGTTGGAATGCATTAAAGGATGTTTATTCTTAAATATTGAATGCCAATATAATTACAAGGTGAATTGAGCGACAATCGTATCGAAATATTACGAATCAATGAAAATATCAGTTCTCTATATACCAGGGACGTAGCCAAGGGGGGGGGGAAGGGGGCGCCCGCCCCTCCCTTGGGGTTTTCAGGAGGCCCCCTCCCCCGAAAAGCCAAACTTTTCTTTCTTTTTCTTTCGACCTGAATCCAACGTGGGCCGAAGGCCCACGTTGGCCAAAATCACGTCGGAGGCGAACGAAATTCACGCGGGAATCTAAAAAATGACGTCAGAACAATCAAGGCCCTCTGACCAGCCTGACAAGTGACAGCTAGGGCCCTTCTCATCTCCTGTGAATAACCACTAGTGTCTGTGTCTGACCGCTAGGGCCCCTCTGACTCCTCAGAAGAGAGGAGGCCCTCTGTGGGTAGGAGGCCCCCTTAGAGAGGAGACCCCCTGTAGAGAGGAGGCCCTCTGCAAAAAGGAGGCCCTCTGTAAAAAAGAGGCCCTCTGTTAAAAGGAGACCCTCTGTAAAAAGGAGGCCCTTTGTAAAAAGGAGGCCCTCCGTAGAGAGCAGGCCCTCTGTAAAGAGGAAACCGTCTGAAATCAGAAGGCCCTTTGAAGAGAGGAGGCCCTCTGTAGAGGAGGACTCCCTCAGTAGAAAGGAGTCTGTAGGTAGGAGGCCGTCTGTAGAGTGAAGGCCCTCTGAAGAGAGGAGGCCCTTTGCAGAGATGAGGTCCTCTGTATAGAGGAGGTCCTGTGCAGAGACGAGACTCTGAAGAGAGGAGGCCCTACATAGATAGGAAGCCCTCTGTAGAGAGGAGGTCCCTGTAGAGACTAGAGAGGAGGCCCTCTGTAGAGAGGATGCCCTCTGTAAAGGAGGCCCTCTGGAGAGAAAGACACCCTCAGCAGAGAGGAGGCTCTCTGTAGATAAGAGGCAATCTGTAGAGAAGAAGCCCTCTGTAGATAAGAGGCCCTCTGTGGGCAGGAGGCCCCCGGTAGTCAAAGACAGCGTCGTATATTAAGTACATAGAGTGGAGGCCCACTGTAAGCAAATTACCTTCCGGCTTCTGTTCCCTGCTACTCTCTATAGAGAGTTCTCAGTTCTCACTATAGTGAGAACTGAGAACTCAGGAAACTGTACAGAATAGACTCCCAACCGCGTCGCCGCCCACTGTAGGAAGGGACAGGGGAGGAGGTCTTCTGTAAACAGAAGGCCCTATCCTATGTAGACAAATTATTTGTATAAATGCGCTCAGAGAAATCATGCCGGGTGCCGTCAACGGTTTTGCCGTCAACGGTTTTACCTGCAGTGGCCGCAAAAACTTCCAAAATAGCCGATATTTTCGGAAACCAGTTTTCGGCAATAACTTTCGTCTCAAAATTTGCACGAACTTCCCTTTATCAGCATTGTGTTCCTCTCGTCAAGACGTGTGGAATGAACTATCAATTGACCTTGAAAGGTCAACTAGAAAATTTGGCCTCAGGTCAAGGTCATGACCTGACCGATAAGGGCTATGTTCCATATCAGTCCATCCGTTTCGTCGAGCCAAACACAACTAAGGTGTATTCATCGCTCTAGCATGCCTCTATCAAAAGTTATTCGCGAAAAAGTCAGATACCATTGGTGACCTGAGATAACCTCAGGGTTATAAAAAGGGGTCACGGGTGCCATTTTCATGTTCAGTGTGTCAAAGATACTAGTAATTCAGTGTTTTAGAGTGTTTATAATGACTTCCGTCTAAAAAGGCGACTTTCAATTTAAGGTCGCAAAATTGACCTGACCTTATGTCATCGATATCAAAAGTCCTAGACTTACATTTTTTGCATTTTGTCGCTCTTGTGCATTTGCATCTCTGAAAGTTTCAAAGCGTTTGGTCACTCCGTGTAGCTTTGGCAGACATTGAAACTTACGTAGTAAGGTCATTTGACCTGACCTGGTGACCTGACTTTAAAGGGACTATCCCACCTTTAACATGGGGTTTGAGTGGAGATAGCCAAGTTTGCAGCGAGGTTCATATACCACTACTTATCTAGGTTGCAACTCCCGCGGCCTCTTGGTGTTGAAGAAATTCGTTCCCTTCATTTGAAAATGGGCCTTGTACAAGGCCCTATCTTCAACATGGAGCGACCATTAGTGTGACGTCACCTCGTTTAGTCATTCTGATTTAAATGGGTTTGTTCGTTGAAAAATCGCTTAAAACTTGGTCTGAACTTTGTTGTGGTGCCTACAGAGTAAACAGAATCAGCTTTATGACAGTAATGTGGCCTGGAGAAGGAGGTGATTTTGGGCTGTGACGTCACATATTTGAAAGTTTGTGTTTGGAATATGGGAAGCCTAAGATGTTAAATGAAAAATAAATGCCAGAACCGTGTTCCTGGTCATCCAATCTATAAAGTCGGGCACAATTTAACTGGTTTTAACAACATTTTAGAAGGTTGGATAGTCCCTTTAAGTGACCAGGGTCTGAAATTTTCACAACATATGTAGAAATGATGTACATGAAATGATGTAGGATAAAGTGTGGCGCGCCGCCGTTCTTGAGATATTCACGGTAAACTGCAGGGGGTGTTTAACACCCCCCCCCCCGGCAGGGCGCGTGTTAATGCATGAACACAGCAGCCCATTTCTGTAATATATAGTTACCTGTGGCTGTGTTGGTATTTTTACGATGCATGCAATTACCCAAACCATTTATCAGACCGTGGTGATATTCCCATAGCCATGCTTCGCACAACTCATAATAATTTATTTGACCGGAAAATTAATCTATACCTTTCCATCGATTTGTTTGTTTCATCTACGGCGTAAATGAAGCAAACCACCTGGACCTAGGAAAATTTACTAACGAAACCATGTTTTACTTACAGCAAGTAAACGTGGCATCATTCACACAGAAAGAATTGATAACCGTATAGTTTCAATCTTGCAGACGTCAGTCAGGTCAGAATCGTGACAAGCCTATTGGAAAATATAATGAACTGTGTCCTGCTTCGAGTAAACGAGTCAAAATCACCCAATTCTTTCTGAATTACGTCAGATTAGCTGATCTGTAAGCACCCAGGTGGCATTTACTGACAGGGGCACCGGGAAGGATCATCTGAGGTGAGGTGAGGTCATCATCAGTTTTTAGCCAATAAATCACGACATGGTGGGGCTAAATAGTTGTTAGTGTACCAAACCGTTCGCCTGGTCATGACGCGCCGATTGGTACCCAGCGTGACCTTTCTAGGTCAGATTTTGAAGTTGACCTCTCTATGTAGGTCGTTATAAACCATATTATTTGTTATGACCTCTGGCGACCTCAATATTGACCTGACCCAAAAAAGTTGTTTACAAAAGTTGTAAGTCGTTCAACGAACTATCAAACGCCGTTGCCGTTTGTCGCTGCGATTCGTGCTTTTCGAGTTCTGACGAGGGCCAAAAAGGCCCCCACCCGATTGAGAGTCTTTCAGAGCCCGCCCGGAATACGGTTAAGCGTTGAACGATATATGATAATACACCAAGTGTTACTCTGGCCGTCATCCAGTATCCACCCATTCCTCGTAGATCCTCCCCCTCCTGCTGCGGTCCGGCCGCCGCCGCCGCCGGCGGCGGCGCCCGAGTTTATTTTTTTTTTGCCAGTTACCATGCCACTCGGAGACTTGTGATATGCGTATGTTTCTTACCGCTGCAGCGGTTAGAATAAAGAAACATACCAGCGCGCTGGCCATATGAAAGCTGAACAAAAGTCTGCATTATATTGTATATGTAATTATGTAGGTGTAGCGGGGTGTTGCTGCTACTGAGACACTCAGAAAACACTTTGAGAACATTTTTGAATAAGGGCTCAATTGAGTGCCAAAACAGGTCTCAAATCTGTATGATTTTAAAATCGGTATCAGTTAGGCGCCCTTTTCGGGCATAAAGTACATAAGCCCCGAAAGCTGTTTCAGTTCGTCTTCCTTTTCGGGCTCAATTCGGGCTGCGTTTTAAACGCAGTTCACACATGACCGCCAGTCCGTCGGTGTCGGGCCCGTCACCGTCGACCTGACGGCCTGCAGCCCGTCAAACGAAAGTTGAGATTTGGTAGCTCCCATTGGCTGCCATATGTTGTGACAGAAATGGCGCACCATTTTCGAGATGGACGCACTGATGGGGAAGGGGATGGGGGAGGGTAGAGGCCGAGAAGTTAAAAATATTCTTTGAATTACAGAAATAAAATACCACGCTTTTACATTTTTATGTCAAATAATGCTGCAATTCTATTTTAATGAAAGACACATCGGTTCGCTGACAAATCAGGGAGCGAATCTCAAGATATCGTGCCGTAACAAACACTTTCATCTCAACAAATGGATAGAAAATGATATAAATTATCTTAAAAATGCATTTAAGCTTCATGCTGCATGATAACGTTCCTTTTCCTCTTCCTCCAACACGCAGACATTCAAACCGACGGGCCCGTCACCGTCAAAAGTTGAACATTGCTGAACTTTCCAAAGCGACGGCCGTCAGGTCCGGCGCCGGCGCAGTCAACTGTTGCCGGCCGTCAAACGCTGCCGGTTCACACATGCCCGTCGACCTGACGGCCGTCGCTCCGTCGGTTTCGGCCGTTTTGACGGTGTCGGGCCCGTCACCGGCAGACCTTACGGGCAAGTGTGAACTACGTTTTAGGGCTCCATACGACATTCCGCCATTCCGTCTTTTGCTGTTTTCAGTGCCATGTGTTGGTGTACCTACCGCCGTGATTTCAAAATGTTATTAGTAGTAGTATATGTAAGTTATTAGTTATCAGTTATCGCTATCTTTTAGAAAAATTCATGATGTTGATGCTCATGCCATTTTAATCCCTTATCAATTATAATTGTGGTGGCATTTGTTCAAAAAAGGTCTGATCTATAATTGTGGCGCCGTTGATACGAATACGCACGGGTTTGATTATTCGTTTTTCTTGTGTTTGCCAAGCATTTGCGCCACATGAAAGCATCATATCTGGATTCAGGATGTCAAACATGGGCGTCGCCACCACTACGGACACTACGGACAGTGTCCGTACCGTAAACCGGGGTGAGTTGATATGGGGTGGTGAGTTGATATAAATTGCTCGAAAAATGTTAAAATGTGTGCTGCTCATCCATTTGTAAACCAATTTTCAGTTTTATTTTTCTGTGAAGTGAAGCAACCAATAAGTGATGCATATAGCTGAGAAAGGCATGCATGTGGTGCAGTGCCTTCTTAGCACATTACTTTTTTCAAAGTCCTTTTTTTCTTCTGATTTTGAAACTAAGGAAAAGTCCCCACCCTACAGCAAAGACGGTGGATATTCATGGAACAACATGCACTGGGAAAGAAACTACCATCAATTTACTGTTGATCCCAGGTAGTTTTGGGTTTCACCTATAACAACGCTTTTTTATAATTTTAAGAAAAGTGACAGGTGGTGAGTTGATATGCCATCAAGTGGTGAGTTGATATGCATGATAAAAGCTGATACCAGGCTGGTATGCATGCAAATTAGCATGAAATATGGGTCTGCAGGTAAGACAAAGTCAATTAGACCAATCTTCTCCTTTTCTTTCCCCACATCATTCCATCAACCCCCAAAAGCTTTAGTTTTTTTCTGAATGCTTAAGACGAGGCCCGTTAGTATCACTGATGTTAGTTGTCGGACTTTCGTCCCCGTCTTGAGTTGAGATGTTAGTTTCACAACGTTTCAGCCAGTAACTTCTCCGGCCACAGTCTAATCTGCCTCGATAGTGGAGTGGTTAGAACCGTGGACTATCACCGCCGGGGAAACCCGAGTTCGATTCCCGCTGACTACAGGAGCTTTCGAACTGTTTGACGCGTACAGCGCAACGCCACCAACATCCAGGTCCTTCTGAGGGTCAAAGAACACCTGACGAGTGACGACGGCCGGAGAGTAACTGGCCGAAGCGTTGTGCAACTAACATCTCAACTCAAGACGGGGACGAAGGTCCGACAACTAACATCAGTGACCCCAAAGTTTTTTCTGTGGACATACCTAACATGCAAAAGGCACAGCACAACTCCCTGTCAAGTCTCAAGGTGGCTCCCTACAAGCTACAAAGGGACACTATAGAACACCTATATACATACAGATTAAAAAAAATTGTTATAATTATTCGTAGTTTCGAAAATGACAGAACTGTCGTTTCTGTATGGCTAACAGCGCGGGAATTCTGATCTCGTGAAACTGATTAGTTTTCCTGCTTGGCAGTTGCCAACCGAGAATGAGTGACAAAATGAAATGGAACAAACAATATAAAGAAATTGACTGGTGTTTTAGCTCTCGCCCGTATTCGTGTTTTGCCAGCGTTTAACGTATGGGGGGGGGGGGGTCCGTTGGAATCCCATCGTCGTTTGGCCCCTGGTGGAGCTAGAGCTCCGCAGAAAAAAAATGAGCGTGTTGCCCGAGACGCGAGGAAGCCGATGATAACCAACTTTAAGGTCCTAGGTCATTGGTTAACCTTCCAGGCCAGGTCAATTACCAAGAAGTCGGGAAAATAGGGGGTTATTTGAAGTTCGTAAAGCGAGTTTATTATCTTTTGGCTTTTGCTGATCACGAATGTCATGTTAGTTTTGATCACAGATGTCTTCGTACATTTAGGCCAGGTCAGGTCAGGTCAACCAGTAGGTGTCCTGCCGGCTATCCATGTAGGGAGTGTCAAGTGTCAACTACCACTGACGGTGTCGTAACATGTTACGAAGGCACTAAAACTACTTCGTAAATGATCAAATTCATGTTAAATTCGAAATCGGCCCGAAAAACTACCCTAGAAACATGTAAAGCTCCAAAAAGTGAACCGAGTTCACCAAAGGTCAATGACCTGACCTGACCTTCAGGTGACCTTGACAGTTGACACCCACAATACTGCGTGGGACCAACATCATTTACATGTTTGGACGTTACAATCACAAAAAGACTGGAAATGCGCGGATAATGTGAGCCGACTACGCCAAATCGCGATTCCGGCCAAGCATGGTCTCGAGGATCAGGTCACAAGTCAAAAACCATTTGAGTCAGGGTCATGAATTCTTTAGAACATGTGTAAAATTGATAAATTCGAGAGGTACTGAAAGTTTCGTCGCGATCGGCCGCTTTTTGCGCGAGTTATGTGCGAAAAGCCGTGGTGGTCCGTTCGCCCGCCTTTAAAGGAAGACTGCCACCTTCAAAAAGTTTTCTCAGATCGGCCTATGATTTATTCCCTGGACAAAACAAAATTTTAGAATTCACCTGACAAAGTATCATCACGTGAATCGCGAAAAAAATTGTCGATTTTCATACAATTATCAATCGGTTAATGTCTAGCGACAATGTTTACACATCACTAGACTTCAAGGTCATAAGATTATTACATTTTATTTGAAAAAGTAAGGTATTTTATAATTTACTAATATATGATTTCATGAGAAATTGGCCATGTTTAATTTATTTTGCATTTAAGTTCGTAAAACATTTAAAAAAATCATGGCTCATTTGGAATGGGTCTGGCCCATGTTAAACCCCATTTCCCACACTTTTTTGGAAAAAATGAACTACTGAATATATAAGTTTAACTTTTATTTTGACACTCCAAAATTCTTCTCTGATCTCGAAACAATCAAAGTTTTGGCATATATTTACCAAAAGATAAGAAAATTTATGTTTCAAAGTTATCGATAAACAGTAGAGATGTCGGTTTTCTTGGACTAAAAAAATGGCATCAAACTGAACTTTGGTCTCCGATTTCTCGCAAACGGGTTCGAATTTCGGAAAACCGACTTCAGTCTGGGACATAGGTGGCTCAGCTCTAGTGAAAACCGTTTTGTGGAAAAAAGGTGGCAGTCTACCTTTAAGTGCGAGGGTTAATTTTGGCTTTTGATGCCTAATTCTGTTTTATGTCGGTTATTTCACCTCATAGAATACAGACCGAATTAGATTCGCTTCCCTTTTATTCATTAATATTTTGTTGACTACCAGTCAACAAAAGCTCAGAAGTATATGTATTCTTTCATTTCAATCTATTATCTCCGTCAGAGGCGTATCAACCTTGACCCGCAACTGACAATGTGTTTTAACTACAAGAAAATACGCTTGTAATTCCAAAATATATTGCCAGTTTTGATACCGTTGGCTTGAGGACACGCGACTAGCCAAGTTCAGAATGTTCTAAGTAAAACTAAGTATCATAAAGCGAAAAAATGATGCTGCTAAAATCAAGCCATTTTGATAGCGCTGTGTTGGACATGATTGCGTTTTCGTGAATGTGAGGTCTGCTGCCAAACTACTACCATTTTTCTGATCGTTTCTTTCAGGATGTGTTCTCTCATCTTTTTTTTAAACACTGGCATTTTATCAACTCACCTCTGAGCTTCTTTAGCCGAGAAATTTTGAAAAATCCAAAACCATATCAACTCACCCCCTGGGGGGTGGTGAGTTGATATGAACTTTGGCGTTTTAAAAAATGGGCTTAATATATACATTTTTTATTCATTTTTGCTGATTGCCTCACCAAGGCATGTGCCATGAAACTGGCACAAAAAGAATTCCGTAAATGAATGTGGTTTTTAAAGAAATCTAGAAAAACCTCAAAATCCATATCAACTCACCCCGGTTTACGGTACAAGTTTTGGAAGGCCCGGAAACTTGTACGGAATGTCCGTACAAGTTTCGTCGACCGCAAATGCAGTCTTCGCACATGTTTGAAGCAGGTTAGTTTATCAGGCCCCTATTTGTGGTTTAAGTTACGATCCAAGGCCGCCCCAAAGTCAATGTCACGCAAGAGTAGGTATATAGGGTGTATTCGGACATCTATTTCTTATTTATTAGAACTCAGCCCGGCCGCGACCGCTAAAGCCGCGCTTTGCCAAGTGGTTAGGAGAGTTGTCAAGATAACGACAAGCATACGACAACAATCAATCTGCAGATTGACTTGTATTCTTGGCAAGGCAGATAATAAGAACTAGAAGGCCCAAGGCCCTATATACCAGGTAGGGTCGTCCGGCGATTCTACCTGATCGTGACGTCAGCTCGTGACGTCATCTGGGGGCAAGTCTTGAAGTCCCGTTTAAGTCCTATGCAAATGGGCGATTTTTGAAGCGCTGTAGAACAAACTCTGCTAAAGCTAGCACAAAACTAAGTGCATCATCGGAAAGCCGAGACATTTTTCTTTGAATTATCTAAGAAGCGTTTTTCACTAAACCCATTAGTTTTTCCAAAAATGCGTAAAAAAGCCCCCATGCCTCCGCAGCCCCCCTTCCGCCGGCCGCCACGCCGCCGCGGTAGTGTAGTGGTTAGGATGCTTGCGCCGTAATCCAAAGATCGTGCGTTCGAATCTAGGCGCGGGTCGTACTTAAATCGAAATTGCAAGCAGAATATGTGTTTTTCTTGATAAATCACTTATAATACAGCTAACCGTTCATAAAACTATCGATAACAATTGACTGAAACCCGAAATATATAATACATTCTGTTAAAACAAATTCAAATATGGCGGCCTTTGCGCCAGGCTCCGCCCCCGACTCCGCCCCTTCGTGTGACGTCATCTGTGCACTTGGACACACAGGGAGATAGGGGACGACATGGGCCTGTAGAAGGCCCACATCATGATCCAACAGCCCAACACTATCCACCCCTTAACTTGGTTCTTCTGCCTATCAAACTGAAAAAGACAACGCAATGGACGGGAAAATAGCTAGTGCACCACCTTTGGCCTCACGCCAAGACACATCCACTGCACTGGTCGAGGGAAGACATGAGCGTTTGGTGGAGTGGGCAGCTATTCGCATTTCGCGCTGTATTGTCCTTTGAACCGTCAAAGCGGCTTGTGTTGGCTGCCAGTAACTCATCACTCAGACGTGCCGGCCGTCACCGGCGTCAAACATCCGGCCAAGATCCAGATCTGGGACATGTTCAGCTTATGTGCGATGTTCCAGCCGTGCATTGTGTCACAGAAGACCACCTTCAGTGACGAGTATTACCGGAGCAGTATCCTGGCAAACAAATCATTGGAGCCGCTCAACCGGACGGCACGGGAGGGCTCGATTTCTAAAAACGCATTGATTTTGATTCAAGCCACGCTGCCTTCGTGCAGGCTGGAGCGCTACATTTAAGTCCGTAGGAGAATCAGAAGTGACATCAGGAGAAGCTCTTATCCTTCTGGACTAACGGGCGCCGACTTGGAAATAGTTGTCATCCTGATTTCATAGAGATCTTAAGGATTTTTGTCCAGCGGGAAGTGAATAAGGGGACACCCGGCACCAGGACCGCCCAACTGTATGTGAGCACATACATGCTAATACGGCGTCTGTCCACATCAAACCCACTTCTTGAAAACCCAGTAGCTGGAATGTTACAGGCATTTCTAAATCTTATGAAAGCTGGCGATATCTTCATCAAAAGGAAAACCTCAGGCTGTCTTGTTTCTTAATCACAGCGGGAAGAAAGGTGACCGGATAATTTCGTTACACCCCGTATCCTTCTATAGGCTATTTTACTGATACGTCAGTCATATTACCCTAATTATGTCACTTTTGTCATCCTGAGGCTCTAAATGAATGCTTAGATCAAAAGGAATGACAAAATCGTAGCCAGTGACTTCAAATACAGCAAATGAGACTGATCATGTGTAAACGTCAACCAAAGGCCATTCGAGGTCACATGAGGTCAACGTAAAACTTGACCTTTTCAAACAACCTATATGTCATTCGACGTGTCTTGACATGACCAATGCGTTGGTACCACTGCTTCAGGTCTAGGACCTTTTTTGGTGAAGAAATCTGCAAAAAAGCCGCAGCTCGGGGTCGCTAACCTTACCTTTGACCTAATGTCGCTAACCCTTTGACCTAATGTAGGTTGGTATCAATTCTTTTTTTTTGTCCCATACCTATTGAATTGTCCACCATGTGAAACATAGTGGAACAGGTATGCAGGAGTGCCCTTCCATGCCCATGTGACCTGGCTACGTTAAATACCATAGAACTTCATTCAACGAGGGGAATTCAAGCACATTAGGTCACATCACTCCCCGCTCTTTTTTTAGCTATGGACAGCCCGCCACCACAGGTATTAGTAAAAAGGTTACCCCTGGGGACCCAGCAGAAAGATAGCATGGCTAGTAACGTCCGCTGAGTACCCAGGGCTGACAATGGTTAGGTAGGATAAGGACAAAAAGAGACGAAATATGAAAAAGCAAACAATGCATGTAAAATGTGTTTCTATTTTTTCCCCAAAACCACTAGGCATTCGGGGGCTATCGCAACTATTCGTCCGAGGTGTGTATGTGGGGAGGGGGGGAGGACGAAAAACACCCTCCCTGGGTCCGCGTGGGTTAACGCATCTGACGAGTATTACGGCTGACAGAATATGTCCGTACAAGTTGGGGACCCGTGGCGACGCCCCATTGTCAAATAGTGTAAGTTTGTGCAAAATTTTTGTCTGGTTCTTTGTGATGATGTGATTGAAGCAATGCTTTCAAGGGTAGGTAAGAATTTTTTTACTTGTTCATAATTGGTTATCTTGATACTCAACTAAAATTAATCCTAACCTTGCCTACTAACCTATTAAGTTAAACTTAGTACCAATACCTACCAACCTACAACCTATTTGGATCTGTCATATGCTTATAACATGCTGCTGCTTCTGCTAACATGCTGCGGAATGCTGGTTGACATGATGGAATGCTGGTATCACAGTGTTCCATGTTTCAGAATTTTAGGTGAATAACCACACATCATGGGGAAAATATTTTCATCCTAAAAATATGACAAGTGGCTTTATTTCATCTTTGCTAAAGAAATATGTCAAAAGTTTGATTCAACAGCCAGCTGCCAGGTTACGCATGACTTGACAGTTGATGCATCTACTCTACATCATTTCATTTCAGATCCTGTGAAGGTTCTGACAAAATCTGAGGTAAAAAATGGCATTATGCAGTTTTGCGGAAAGACTAAATGTATCTCATTTTGTCTTCAGATTTTTTCTTTGTTGGGACTGTAGCGGGGCTTAGCTGCAAGATATTTTATTTTGTTTTTTGATTTGCGAGGCTGGTCAGTCACTGGGGCATATAGGCTGCTACACTGTTCGGTGATGGGTCATTGGGTTATGGGCATTCAAAGAGGAATATTTAATCAGGTTGGCTGCCGAGGCTCTCTCTCAACCCGGTTGGGACCCCCATTAAACATATTTTTGTAAGGTGTAACAAGGTGTAATATCCGAACACGCTTGACATCCCGGCAACTGCACGGAGGCGGATAACTCCCAATGGATATAACACATTCATGCTTCCACACGATCATCCTTCACCCATGCGCTCATTCACGTCCCTTGCATACAGATAAAATGTCAGATTTCCAGTCTGATCCCTCCCTATTTTCCTAACCTCCCCCAGTGGTGTACAGAAGCTTGTTAAATGTAAGCATACTAAATGTTAAAGTTTAAACCCATGACATCGTCGAACAAGATCCTACTCGAAATGACCAATGCGCGACGTTGGCTACGTGGCTGTCAACGACATGGCCAGTGTCGGTTGGCAGCACTCACGTGTTCCGCACGCGTGGTATATAATGTTACCTGGTCGGCCCCGGAACTCAAGCCGGTTCCCCGCGCCCTCCTGGCGTTCCCGCGCCCTCATGGCGTTCCCCGCGCCCTCATGGCGTCCCCAGCGCCCTCATGGCGTTCCCCGCGCCCTCATGGCGTTCCCCGCGCCCTCATGGCGTCCCCAGCGCCCTCATGGCGTTCCCCGCGCCCTCATGGCGTTCCCCGCGCCCTCATGGCGTTCCCCGCGCCCTCATGGTGTTCCCCGCGCCCTCATGGCGTTCCCCGCGCCCTCATGGCGTTCCCCGCGCCCTCATGGCGTCCCCAGCGCCCTCATGGCGTTCCCCGCGCCCTCATGGCGTTCCCCGAACCGACCTCCATACATGCTTATTTCCCTTGCCACTTATTTACCGCATCAGATCAGTTTCCAGGTCACCAGATCACACATCGCAAGATCCTTCTCCGACCAAACCTATTCAGAAAGCAGTAATTCCTCTGTAACCCAGCCGTTTTAACCTATCATTCCGGAACAAACCAATCGCTAAAATTAAGCACCTCTAAATCACCAACGTTAAACGTCCACTACCACTGATGCCTTAGCCAATAATCCTACTTGCACGTTTAAAGTGAGCTTAGGCCCGAATACCATCAGATCAATCATAATTGCATATTCAATCGTGCAACCCAGACAATAATCCGTCCCTGTTTCCCATCACCCGCAAGTGTAGACAACCGTGTCGGTGAGCTTATCACACACAGGGGTGTCACATGCATAGACAGCCTCGCAGCCCCTAAAACTTGCGCCAACCATTGTACCCCATATCGGTATTACTCATCTCATACTCGGCTCGTAATCCATCCTAAAGTAACCTGTCCAAAAAATATTAATTGCGACCATGTTAGCACGCACATCGGACGCTGAACCGGGTTTTCGAACAGTACCCAATGACGTCATCAAAGGGTCGGGATAAGACTTTAACTATCCTCAGACGCGAGCGCGTACGAATGGTGCACCCTGCGCGGGCATGTCGAGAGTCCTGTGTCATTGACGTCACTTATCGATGATCACGGCAGGAGTAGTTCCGATGACGTCATCAAAGGTTCCGAGGTTCCTACTTTCCAATGTCAATCAAAGGTTCCTTCTCTCCAATGTAAATGCATATGAATGGCATGACCAGCCCGACGTACCGAGGGCTCCGGGCCTATGACGTCACTCATCTGAGGGCACCGCTGGAATTATGCCCATGTCGTCACGAGGACGATCACCGTGTGTTTCTCAGTCATCCTGAATAGTGGGCGCGGTCCGGGAGAGCACACGTGGGCCGGGGCTATAGCACCCGTCAAGTGCACAATTGGAGCGGCCTGCATGGCCCCGGAGGGCACCGATCGACAAGATCTCCTTTCACATTGCCTGAGGGCAGATGTCACGCCCCTGACAGCGATCGGCCAGTTCTGCAGTGAGCTTTGCAGCCCTTTACTGGGATAGAACCAGTAGCTGCCCATAACGCACTACCGCCGCCCCTCTGGGACGGGCTCTGCTCCCCGCTGGCAGTTAATCCCCCTTAATGACCGCTCGCTGGGGTCGGGTGGCTGCCTTCTGCTTGAGAATGGCGCGGGGCGCCATGCCAGTCTGTAAAGGATGGCCCTCTGGACCGTCTCCAGGAAGGAGTGATGCTCTATTACGCCACGGGGTGGCGCGCAGAGCATATTTGGGGACGACCGGTGGTGCCGTGCGCCGTCCAGGCCATGGTGACGTCATGCAGGGGTGACCGTCGCGGGGAGGGGAGGGGAGCATTCATTCTGGCCAGGGTTTATAATGTCCAGGGTACGCTATGCCCAGTGTCAAAATGGCCAGTGCCTTGAATGGGCCAGAGTTCATAATGTCCAGGGATTGCATGGTCCAAATGTGGCCAACTGGCTGCAGATAGGGTATATTCAAAGAGGCCAGGGTTCATAATGTCCAGGGCACGATGTGTCCAGTGTTCAAAATGGCCAGGGTTCATAATGTCCAGGGCACGATGTGTCCAGTATTCGAAATGGCCAGGGTTCATAATGTCCAGGGCACGATGTGTCCAGTGTTCAAAATGGCCAGTGCCTTGAATGGGCCAGAGTTCATAATGTCCAGGGATTACATAGTCACTGAAAGTGACGTCATTATGTAAGAAACACGGAATCAGCTCAATGCAAAGCAGTGCAGTGCCGAAGGCAATGCCTTAGGAGAGATTACAGGCAATAGTAAATCATTACCCCCACACACCACACTCACATACACTCACACCTATTCTACTGTCCCCTCTAATCAGATCCATCAGTAACCAATAAGGCCGGATTAATCACCTCAGGGAGAGAGAGAGACCAGGGCGGCAAACAGGGCACATGATAAGGAAAAGATGGGCTGAGCAGACTTGTGCCACCAGTGCTAACCCTTTGGTGCTGGGTGCCAAATTTGATACAATGGCTGGCTGGGTGGCGCTGAGCTGACCGTTGAATGACAAGAGATTGAGATGCGCAGACGAGGCGTGGTTCCGGCGCAGACTGCGAATGTGACCGGCGAGCAGATCTTGGCTCCGTTCAGGGACTTACTTGTTTACTGGCGTTAGCCCTCTGGGTCGTCGAGCCGGCGGCGAGAAGCTGGCCATGGCCGGAGAGACGAGGGCAGGCGGCGCAGACCCGTTCACCTCTGGCGTCACCACCGACTCCACTGTGTCTCCACTGTCTGACTCTGTCTATCCGTCTCGTGTGCCCTCCTCTCTCTTTTCTGCCCTTTTTGTGTCCCTCTCGCCGCCTCCTCGGGCCATCTTCTGAATCCTCAACTTCGCTCCGCCCCTCTTCTTCCGATATTGGTTGTATTCCTTGCCAAAAAGGTTCATGTTTCCATCAGTTTGACCCTGGATTTGAGCTCTGAATCGTCCAACTTTTGCAGCGTGCCCTCCGGCGGGCCGTAGTCATGGTGATATTTTGTCTTCGATGGTGCTCCTCCTATTTCGAATTTCCCTTGCTCTGATAGGTGGGAACTCATAAGCTCCCACCCCTTCCCACGAAAATGTAACCTCAGGGCCAGCTGCCATGGTGTCGTGGCTCCGCCCACATTTCCATCTTCCATTCGAGCCTCAGACGCACTCCTGATGCCGGTCGCTGAGGATGGGGAGAGGCGGAGCGGCGGTCCAGCTGCATATGGGTCACCGTATAATGGTGCTCCATGTCCCGGAATTCGGCGAAGTCCTTGATCAATTCCGAGCGGCCTGAAATAGCAATACTTTTCTTCTTTTAGCTCCCCCTCTCCCCCGATGCCCGCCCTGCCAGACGTGCCCTCCGTGCCGATGGTGATCCCAGGCTGACGCCGGCCGTCTGGTGGGGGGGGGGGGAGGTGTGGGAGCCGAGAGATGACCCATTTCGCACGGCGGCCGGTGCCGAAAACAGCTGCGCCCTGCTTGCCCGGTGACGGTTCCTGGTGTTATGCTCCTGCCACTGCGTGCCTTCCAGGTGATCGCGTGTTTTTGAATGGCACGCGTGTCCGGGTCAACTGAAGCCGACGCCGGCCGTCTGGTGGGGTGCGGGTAGGGGGCCGAAAGATGACCTCTTTCCCATGGCGAGCGTCGCCAAAGCAGGTGCGCTCTGGTGTTATGTTCCTGTCACTGCGTGCTTTCCAGGTGGCCCCGTGTTTTTGATGGCGCACATGTCCGGGTCGGTCCCTGCTTCCCTTTCTGTTTTTCTACTTACAAATCGGGGCCGGTCTCCACTCCCTTCTTTCAGTGATGGCCCGGCGGATCAATTGAACGTAGCGCTGTCGTGTGCTACCCTTTCAGAATGTTGTTCTGTTGAGTCCGGTCGGAATTTTCTCATGGTCGTCGGACGGTCATCGGTGGAATTGCCAGTTATTTTTGGATGTCAGCTGCCGTGAGAGAGCCGGGCCTGGACAGATGCTGATCCTCTGTGCACTGTGTGCGCGTCGTGCGGCGCACGCAGGTGGCTGGGGTCGGCCGCCGGACGACTGATGATCCTGTTTATGAAAAGGGTCAGGCGCCAGACGGCATGGCCGGCCGCTCACGCTTCGGAGATTAGAGTGGGAGCAGTGGCCCGCTCCCCTTCCATGGCCTAAATAGTTGTGTCTTTGCAGCTGCCCTCCTTTGCGCCTGGCCCCGTCCCCGGCTGAAATTGCTGGTCGGAGAGGAGCCGTCCTCGCTGCTAGTGTATATCTTGGTTTGGCCATCTTTGGGTTGATGTGCCGCGGCCGGAAGCCGGTGCTCGCTTGGAAAATGAACGCTTCAGCGTTACAGGACACCCAATTGAAATCCAATTTTAGAACACTGTGACACCATGCCTGTGTGCCAAGTAAGAGGAAGGGTCTACAAGTATACATCAAGATAACCAATTATGGAATTGGACAAGTTGAGACTTGAGTCATCAGCTCTTATTTGTGGTTACAATACCTTCAACTGCATGATTTTGCACAACTTCCATACAGGCATCCAGACTGGAAAAGGTTCAAGTCCATACTTATTCTGGTGCTTTAATATGGCAGTTCAAAGATGGAAGGCATATGATGCTACAAAATGAAAAAAGTAATTCAACTTACAAAAAAATAGATATTCATATCTATCCTAAACTAAACTAACCTAAACTTACCTAACCTAATCAAACCCAACCCAACCACCCCAACCAGCCCAGCCCAGCCCAACCCAGCCCAGTCCAGCCCAGCCCAGCCCGGCCCAGCCCAACCCAACCCAACCCAAAACCTACAATCTAAAACCTAGAGCTAAAACCTGCAGCCCAAACTGGAAAACATCCATATGGTACGCCGGATGCCCGTGAAGCCGTCATGCGCCGAAGTTCGGCGCAAGCTATTTTGCAATTTGCGCTGAAATTTCTGCATTATTTGCGCCGAAGGTTAGTGCCTTTTTGCGTCAAAATTAAGCCACTTATACAAAAAGCACGTTTACATCTGCTGGCCACGGTTTTATAAACCAGACAGAACGCTCTGGGCCTTAACCACTCCTGACTCCCATGTTTGAGCGTCCAAATTAGTTGATGTTTCCATGGAAGCTGAATACCACAACACGTGCAGCGCACTGTAGCATCGTGCCGTGAAATAAGGCTCGGGACGGAAGTTCCGGGGTCACAAGAATTGGTGTGGCAGTGTTGTCGCGGCTGGCGGGCGCCAGCAAGGGGCTTAAGTTGACGACACCACTCTTGTTTCAGGAGAGGTGTCAGCGATTCGAGACTACTTGGGCATGCGGGCAGCGGGGTCGGCGTGGCTGCCTGCGGCTGCGGCCACACATCTTGGCGTCCTGGAGGCGGAGATGCTGACGGTGGCATGAGTCATCACTGGCTGCCCGATTTCCATGCTCCAAGACTCGCCGTGAGGGCAGAGGCGGGCGTCGTGCCGATTGAGAGATGAGGAGGGATGCGCTGGCATCTCGCCTACTGGCGAAGGCGCTCTCCCTCCCGTCGGAGAACCCGCCGCGTCGTGGCGGAAGCCCCCCCCCCCAACTGTGACTGAAGTCAGTGACCGGCTGGAGAGAGCGCGGGGGAGCGATGTGGGACCACTGGAGTGGCGCTGCCCGCCGAGGCGCGCTTATCCACGAGACTGCCCCCGTAGACGCCAACAGACGGCGTCACGGTCCACCTGGACCGGCTGCCGATCGGGGCGTCCGCGACAGCGAGGAGGAGTGCTGCGGAGGCGTGCTTGGGAGCGCTCCCCCAGCGTGCGACGTGGGCCTGGATCGACGGGTCTGCGACCGGGGGAGTAATAGGAAGGCGGCGCTGGGGTCCTCACCGAGCACCCAGACAGTACAACATTGGTACTGCGGGAGGCGGCGGGGAGGATTTGCTCCAGTTACCGATCTGAGATGGTGGCGCTCAAGACGGCAAAGCAACATCTCCTGGAGCACCCGTCCTTCGAGGAAGACCCCATAATCATTTGCTCCGACTCGCAGGCGTCGCTGGCGACGCCACGAGGTGGACAAGTGGCCCAGACACCCCCCCCCCCCCTCATCCCCTAGGTGCCGCCATCTGGGAGTATATGATGGCCCTAGTGGCTGTAGGGGGCCGAAGAATCCACCATAGAAGGAGGGCGGCAATAGCCCGACTAAGCTGGGCGTCCAGTGGAGCCTCGGCTCTATCATGGGCATTGGGCAAGGACTCTGCGAGCACCCCCGTCTCCTCCACCATCTTCGACGGCACTCCAGTCAGAAAGCTGTCCCCACCCGAGTTTCCCAGCAGCATGGGCCACATGAAACCGAACAGCGCCGAGCCGCTCGACGCTGAGGACCAGGCGAGAGGAACAGTGAAAAGGTGAAACGCTCGAAACGGCGCGCGCCGCCGGCCGAGGGCGCCGAGCCGGCCCAGGCCGGCTGCGGGTCAAACAGAAGCCGTCTCCGCGGCGGCCGCCCAGTGACACCGACTCGGACTGACGTCGAGGCACCGCTACCGCCTCCGCCGACCAACCCGCCGCCCAGCAAGGGCAGTTTGAAGGCGGCTGCGCCGGTGGAGGTGGCGCGGCCTGGCTGGGGCCGCGGCCGGCCCACTCCCAGCTAACCGTCCCGCGAGGTGCTTCAGTACCACCGACTCGTCCGATTCTGAGGCAGCGCCGTCGGCGGGCCGCCGCCAGCAGTGACGACGACCGGCTGGCGGCGTTCGCGCGGGACTTGTCCGACTCCTGGTACTCGGACTTGCCGCCCAAACTGGACGCCGGCGGCGTGAGCACCAGCAACGCCAATAAAAAGTCTGTAGCGGGGTTTCGCGGCGTTGCGGGGCTAACCGGGCAGTGTCTTTGGTAGGGAGAGAGATATGGGCTCCGTTGGTGCGCTCCATAGAGGCCCTTCTCCGTGTCCAGCCCCTCGCGAACCCGTTCCGACTCTGACTCTATCTTTCCGGGGCGATCAATCATCGGAAACACATAGGCCAGGGTTAAGGAATGGGGGGAGAGATAATAATAACCTATTATACTTGATCACACTGAACTACGAACCCAACTCTACTTAACAAAAGGTCCCACTCTCAAACAACAGCACTCGTCCTAGCTGAGGGTTATCTCCCACCGGATATACATGCCAATCATACGTTCATTTGCCCGTCCCCTCTCATTTCTGTCATACGCCCAGCCATACCTTATAAATTGTCAGAGTTAACCATCTCTGATCCCTCCCTCTTTGCCTAACTTCCCCCGGTGGTGCTAAGGCGTGCGCAAGTCGTAATTAAGTCATTGACCTTAGATTTCATTAACCGTTATCCCTTCATAACCACAATGCTCCGTACATCAGACGAACGCTTCATAATGCTCACGCTACACAATTAGAGATACGACCCAACACAGATTTCGGCACTCGGCCCTCGCGTTACGTGACTTATTGCGGTCCGTCCCATCACCATGTCGAACTACCTACACAAAAAACATAAATGTCCTTCGGCCAGCGCGGGTTCCGAGACTACGGCTCGCAGGACACTGTGTAGTCCGGCTTCCGCGGGGGACTTATTTGAAATTTGAGACCGGGGCTGGGTAACTAAGGTCCGTCCGGGCTGCCTGCATCGTCTCCGTATAGCCGCGGTTTTCGGGCCAGCCCCCGGCGACCGAAAAGGGTTAGTCGTTCGTCGGCTTTACACGAATCCATGACCACCAGTTTATGCCAAATTGCCTATAATAAAACGAAAACTAAGCGTACCACGGCCCGCGGTGGGCTTATCTAAACTTTGAAACCGGGCTGGGTAACTAGGTCCGTCCGGGCTGCCTGCATCGTCTCCGTATAGCCACGGCTTTTGGAACAGCACCGGCGACCGAACGGGTTAGCCTCCGTTGGCTTCACACTTATCCACGACTACCAGCGTTATATAGATGCCCGAAGCCCTATCTATCCGTTGCTGGTAGTTAAGCTGTCGTCACAGACCTATCCGAAATGACCGCTGCACGGCCGGAGTTAATCGACTGACAGCGGGGTGGCCAGTACCGACTTACCGCGATCACCCGACTCGCATGCTTTGGTATTTAATGTTCACCCCCGTCCTGCAGCATCACACGTTTCTTCGCGGGACATTACTTAACCGGCGGCATACGTCTCCTCGCTGGGACGCCTGGGGTCCTAACCAGCGCTCCTTGTATTCGGACCGTTGGATTGGGTGGGGCGCCAGGAATTCCGCTGACGCATTATATTGATGGAAACCGGACGGTGGTACGGTAGGAATAGGATAATAACAGCCAGAGCACTCTCCAGCATAGGTAAGGTAAGGAGGTCCTGCGTGTTCTGTGCGTGCTGCTTGTAGTCGGACCATCGGATAAAGTGGAGCGCCAGGAATTCCGCTGACGCGTAATAATTTTGGAAACAGGACAGTGGTACGGTAGGAATAGGATAGTAACAGCCAGAGCACTCTCCAGCATAGGTAAGGTAAGGAGGTCCTGCGTGTTCTGTGCGTGCTGCTTGTAGTCGGACCATCGGATAAAGTGGAGCGCCAGGAATTCCGCTGACGCGTAATAGTTATGGAAACAGGACAATGGTACGGTAGGAATAGGATAATAACAGCCAGAGCACTCTCCCGCATAGGTAAGGTAAGGAGGTTCTGCGTGTTCTGTGCGTGCTGCTTGTAGTCGGACCATCGGATAAAGTGGAGCGCCAGGAATTACGCTGACGCGTAATAGTTATGGAAACAGGACAATGGTACGGTAGGAATAGGATAATAACAGCCAGAGCACTCTCCCGCATAGGTAAGGTAAGGAGGTCCTGCGTGTTCTGTGCCTGCTGCTTGTAATCGGACCGTCGGATAAAATGGAGCGCCAGGAATTCCGCTGACGCGTAATGTTTATGAAAATAGGACAGTGGTACGGTAGGAATAGGATAATAACAGCCAGAGCACTCCCCAGCATAGGGTAAGGTAAGGAGGTCCTGCGTGTTCTGTACATGCTGCTTGTAGTCGGACCGTCGGATAAAAGTGGAGCGCCAGGAATTCCGCTGACGCGTAATGTTTATGAAAATAGGACAGTGGTACGGTAGGAATAGGATAATAACCGCCAGACCACTCCCCAGCATAGGTAAGGTAAGAAGGTCCTGCGTGTTCTGTACATGCTGCTTGTAGTCGGACCGTCGGATAAAAGTGGAGCGCCAGGAATTCCGCTGACGCGTAATATTTATGGGAACAGGACAGTGGTACGGTAGGAATAGGATAATAACAGCCAGAGCACTCCCCAGCATAGGGTAAGGTAAGGAGGTCCTGCGTGTTCTGTACATGCTGCTTGTAGTCGGACCGTCGGATAAAAGTGGAGTGCCAGGAATTCCGCTGACGCGTAATGTTTATGAAAATAGGACAGTGGTACGGTAGGAATAGGATAATAACCGCCAGACCACTCCCCAGCATAGGTAAGGTAAGAAGGTCCTGCGTGTTCTGTACATGCTGCTTGTAGTCGGACCGTCGGATAAAAGTGGAGCGCCAGGAATTCCGCTGACGCGTAATATTTATGGGAACAGGACAGTGGTACGGTAGGAATAGGATAATAACAGCCAGAGCACTCCCCAGCGTAGGGTAAGGTAGGGAGGTCCTGAGAGTTCTGTGTGTGCTCCCTGTATAATCCCTGTATATAATACACTGTAAAATCAAACAGACAAAGAAAACTGATCGTTGTAAATTGCTCTGGCCAGACACCTTGGAAATGACCTCTTTCCCGACTGTGGGTTGGCATATGGCCTTTTATGCTCCATCCTCTGATCCCTGGCCATCAGCACTACTCACACTCGTGTTTCAATATTTACAAGTCCCATTTATTTACATACTCCGACGCAACACCTTAAATTCACTTACACTTCAAATTTAAAGGAAACATTCTGGGCCCAGGCCGCCCATCAACTGAGCCCCACAAGCCGCGCGGTGCGGTGCACAGTCGCCCGTCCCTTTCCAGACTCCCCACGGTGTATAATCCCCTCCGTCCGCCTTAATCACCACGGGGCGCCGGACGAGGGTCCACGTCGGCACGCGTCTCGCACCACGCGCACAGTTACATAATTGACCGAAATCGAATTGTGAACTTAAGCTACCTAGACTGAAAGTCCCAAGAATAAATTGAACTACCTAAACTGAATGGCCTCAAATATTGCGGACGACACCTAAAAAGGGGAATATAATGTGGCTCACATAGCAGTAACGAGGGGGGGGGTTACTTGAAGGATTTAGGGACTAGGTGCGCACCCGTGTTCACCGCGTGACCTTACTTGAGATGGAGTCGCTGACATGATGGTCGAGTCCGTCCAGCGCCCGGCCCGGCGGCCAGAGCCGCCGCCGGCGCCGTGATGCCAGCCGCTGGTGTCTCGTGGGCTGTCCGCGATGTCAGACGAGAGACGTGGACCGAGGGAGTGCGAGAGGCGCGGAATGCGTCGTCCGAGTGAGAGCCAGAGAGAGCGTTCCAGTTCCGTTTCAGCTTATACTTTTGATGACGTCATACTTCAGAGGGCCGGGCAGCATCTCCTTGTCCAATCTTCGTCCTCCATTCTCAGAAAGTGCGTTTGGCTCCGCCTTCAAACGTTCGTGATTTGCTGAAGTTCGGCACCCCCGGCCATGGCAGTCACACCCTTTCACGCAGCGGTCGGGTGGAATTCGCGGCCGGCGATCACGGCATCTGGGGCGCCAGGTGGCGGGGCTGGCCCTCCGCTCCCCTTGTTTTGAAGTTAGCTCCGGCCAGATGTCCTATATTTTGTCGTTGGCGACCGAATTCCATTTCATCCTATTTTCGTACAAACCGGGTCGGCCCCCGCTCCTCTTTCTTGTTTTGGTTCAAATCAGGGCCGGTCTGCACTCCCCTCTCCTTGTTCTCTGGCGGGGTGCCGAGGGTGGAACAGAGTCTTGTTTTCCAAAGGCTAAACTGATTAATGGCTCGACACCGGCAGGATGGTGCGTTTCGGTATGCTATTTGTTGGCTTCAGATCCGGGTTCTCATGAAGTGGGGTGGTCATCTATAGGGGACCCCTGTTTGTCAGAGCCGACTGCGCCGTCTGTGTGGACGCCGGCTGGGACGGAGATAGGGTATCACAGCCGATTTAGCCGGCTGACCGTGTCTGTGCGGCGCTTGCAGATGGCTATGTTTCAGCTTGTGACGCAGCTTGCAATTCCGCATGAAAGATGAAAAAATGTAGCGCATCTGCGTTACAAGTCCACCTTCATCCGGCTCTTCTCGCACCGTGTCAAAAGGACTACGCCGCGCGGCCGGCCGGCCAACTCGAATGAGCGCAGCGAAGGGCACACGTCCCCGACGGCGGCACTGGCGCCTCCCGCCGCGCCGCTGCCGGCGTTGCTGGCAACGCCGATCCAGGCCCATCGATTTCTACTGTTTTGTTGCCTACGTGCCGCTGCCGCCGCTCAGCCAGCACAATGGTTTGCCGGTGTTACGCTGTCGGATCGAAAAGCGGCTCGTGCAGCGGACGGACGGGTGCGGCCCGCGCGATGAGCCGCCGCCGCACACGGAGCTGCGCCGCGCGGACGTGAAGGTGGGGCTGGCAGCGGCCTGCTCAGTCCCCTCGACGGCGTCGACCGGCTCTCCGGCGATTTGCGGTCAGAAACGCCGCCGCTTCTGGGACCCTGCACCCTGGGACCAAGGTGTCAGAGCGCGGCGCTGCCCGTGAGACGTTAAGTTAGCACAGGCAATGTCGTCTGCACTCCTTGCAGTTCATGTTGAATACACAACCATGTTGCGAAGTAATAGGCGCTGGGTTTTTCAGTTCATAGAACTTTTCCCCTGGCTATTACACCCCACAACCGAACACTGACACCTTGCACACAGTGGCGTAGACAGGGGGGGGGCATGGGGGCCATGGCCCCCCTTTCCGCCCAGCCGCCCAAATGGCGCCCCAATTAGCGCCGACTAGGCTGATGCCGTTTTACAGAGAGAACATGAATTAAAAAGTGATGTGCAGGCAGGGATCGAACTCAATATCTCTTTGGGGTGCCTGGACACCTAAATAATCTCCAGGGCACCCCAAATACGACCTGAGCCCCCAAATGTTCAAGGGCGCCCCTCCGGAAACCAGAATATTCCGAACCCCCAGGGTCGATGGCGCCCCTGAAGAGCCGCTGGCACCCACCTAAACGGAACAGTCGCCCCATTAAAGCTTGATGGCGCCCCTCTAGAGCACCCGGCGCCCTTCTGAAGTTCACAGCTGCCCCAATCGACCCATCCAAGATCGATCCCTGAAACCACTGGCGCCCCTCTAAAGCACCCGCATTCTTCTCAAGATCACAGTCGCCCTATCCGAGATCAATAGCGCCCTCAAGAGCCACTAGCGCCCCACCCCCTTGAGACTGAAGTCGTCCTGCTTGAGACTAAAGTCGCCCCATTCAAGCCCAATGACGCCCCTTCAGAGCGTCCATCGCGCTTCTGAAGATCACGCCCATCTAAACGAAGGTTACAGCTGCCCCATCTTAAGATCGATGACAGCCCTCTGAAACCAACGGCGCCCTTCTAATCTAGACTATCCGGCACCCCTCTGAAAATCACATTCATCCCATCCGAGACAACGCCCCTGGAGACTACAGTCGGCCCACCCAAGCTCAGGCCTCTCCAGAGCCTCCCTGCGGCGCCCTGCTCAAGGCATGAGTGGCCCCATCCATGCCCAATGGCGCCCCTCAACGCCGTTCTAAAGATCACAGTCGCCCCATCAATCCGAGGTCGCTGGCGCCCCTCAAGAGCCACTGGCTCCCACCCGAACCGGGGCTTCAGTCGGCCCATCCTTGATCAATGGCGCCCCTCTGAAACCACTGATGCTCCTCTGAAAATCCCAGTCGGACCATCCGAGATCAATGGCGCCCCTCCAGAGCGTTCGACGCCCTACTGAAGGCAGCAGTGACCCCATCCAAGCATTGCACCCCTCTAGAGCACCCGGTGCCCTTCTGAAGATCACATTCGCCCTATCCGAGGTCGTTCAGACGCCCTCCAGTAGTCACTGACGCGAAACTGAATGGATACTTCGGTCGCCCCGCCCCATTCAAGATGGATAGCGCCCCCCCCCCGAAACCACTGACGCTAGGCAATTATTTGACAATGGGGCTTTCTCATCGACACTAAGGGCCCTTTTCAAGATGCAGCAGCTAGGCGGCGCCGAGCTGGGCTTGGATGTGCCAAGCGTTCCTTATTAGGCAGCCTTGTAAGTGCCACCCTCGTTGCGATACCGCCCCTCAACGCGACGCTGCCCCTTCACCGTACAATGCCACCCCTCAATGCAAGTGGCGCACCTCAGCGCTCTGCCGCCCATTATCGCGATGCCGACAGCGCCTAGCAGTGCGGTGCCGCCCCCAGCGTAAGCGTTTTTTTATTGAGCCTGCTGGGGGTGTTTGAACACCCACTTCTAACTCAGCTTGTGGGCCACGTCGAGACACGCAGTAGGCGGCGTTGGAAAGAGCGTCAAAAAATATTACAAAACTATAAAGATCATTTTAAGGTTAGGTCGAACCGGTCGAAGGTCAGGTCACCAGCGACAACCGAAAATCCAATTTCGCCGATGTTGACATTTTTCGACAAAGCGGCGCATAAGTCAGGATTCAGAAAGAGATTGAGCTACAGCGCCGCAGCAAAGCGCATATTCGATAGCTCTTTTTATGCTCTCTCTCTTATTTTCTCAGATTTGACCTAAGGTAAACGTTTTAGCCTCAAAATATACGTTTTCGCGGAGGACGTTTATCTGTTATACCTTTTGGCTCAGACCAGCACGAGATTAGTTCAACCAGCATCGTGTTCCATTTTTCGAGACAGACGAGTCAAATGAACTAGAATTTGACATTAAAAGGGCCTTTGAGAATTTGACCTAAGGAAAAGGTCATAACCTAACCGGTAAAGGTCATATTGCATATTAGTCGATCCATATTTTCGAGAAGGAAAATAATTATATAGGGTGTTTCATTGCTCTACCATACCTCTATCAAAAGTTATTGTCCAAAATCTACTGGAGACCTTTCATGACCTGAGATGACCTCAGTAACATAAAAATGGTCACATCACGAGTGACATTTACAGATTAAATGTGTCATATTAACCCGCGCCCTGCTGGGGGTCCTGGATTTCCACGCCCTGCTGGGGGGGTGTTTGAACACCCCCCCCTTGTAACTCGGCTCCTGGGCCACGTAGCGATACGCGGAAGGCGGCGTTCGAAAGAGCGTAAAAAATAATGACGAAATCACTTCGGTCAATTTTTTGGTCAGGGCAAAGGTCAGGTCACCAGAGGTCATTGAAGGCAAAATTTCGCCGATTTCCAGGTCGAATGTCGAAAATTTCCAAGAAGCCAACGCATAACTCGGGAACCAATAGAGCTACAGCGGCGCTGAAAAGCCCATTCGATAGCCCTATTAGCGCCCTTTCTGAGTAATTCTCTCAGATTTGACCTAAGGTCAACGGTTTTGCCTGCAGGGGGCAAAAACTGCAAAAATAGCCGGCATTTTCGAACTTTTGCATCCCGGCCAAAATTGCCGGGTTAACTATCCCACCGCTCGAGACTGGCGCTAGGCTGGCCGAGCAAAAAAAAAGTTTGTCCGCAGCTTCGTCTTATTCGCAGCTGCTGGACACGGGGAGGGGGAGGAGGGGCTGCATCGGACGAAAAGCGATGAGGTGAACCCTAATATTGGCTTCACCACACAATTTGAGCCCTCAAACCGGATTCAGGTGAGCTCGAAAATGGGAATCGGGCTGAAAATTGGTTTCATAGTGAGACTAGCTTTAACCCGGCAGTTGCTGGGGTATTTCGCCACCCACCGTTTGCTGGGGGGGGGGGGAGTTAGACGCCCCCAGTCGATAACTCGAGAACCAATAGGCGCAGCGAAACGCACGAGGCGGCAAACGAAAGAACGCGACGAGACGCTTCAGATGAGTACTTCAAAGCTGAATTTTAAGGTCACAGGTCGGGTCAAGGTCAGGTCAAACACCTGAAATCGGGCTTTCAGTAGCATGGACTTCAGGACTTCGCAATGGGCGCCTCTTGTCATAAACTCTGTCAAAACGGTGCACAATCCATCATAAAAGGCCTACAAGAGTGTCAGCTCCATGTAGGGGTCAGTCAAGCATAGGTCAGGGTCAAGGTCAGGTCAACCGGGTAGGCACATATCCCCGAAAATCAAAACTGATATTCGCAGCCTGTGACACATGTTTCATAGGTAATTTGGGGCGTAGAACACGATGGTGACATTCATTTTATCACATGTGTACGTGTTTGGCTCAAAAAGTTCAATTTAAGAAATGCATGTATCATGGTCGTGAAGTGGTCACGAGAAATTGCCAAGATTCAGTTCAAGATTATGGAAAATTCGGAACGATAATGAATAATCGAAGATAGCCATTTGATTGATCATGGTATTGGCAGTCTAATGGCGTTTACGGCATGTCTGTAGGTCTATTCTGTGATTTTATATGATTTTTTGAACATATACCGTTTTTGGTCGAAAACTGAGAAATCATGACGTCACTAAAATCTCGATATCTCAAAAATTTTCCGACCGATTTTTTTGAAACTTTGTCACAATAAACTTCAATCAATTCCCTACAGGTACCCAAAATTTGGCGCGCCTACGGCGCGCCGTTTTTATGCTATGGCCCGGCGAAAAAAAGTGGGGGCGTTTAACGCCCCCCCCCCCCAGCAACTCGCGGGTTAAAGCTTGACACCGATAATGGGTACTGAATGAGCTCTGTTTCTGCGATCAATGATACCGATTTAAGGGATCGTATGAGCCCCTGCCCATGTGGCGTTGCTCAGAAAGTATTCTCGAAATGTGCTGTCTGTTTTGAATATGGTACATTAGCCCGAAAACTGGTCTCTGAGACCGAAAATGGGGACACTGTTTTCTCAGTGGAGTGTGTGTTTGCGAGGCTGGTCATTCACTGGCGGGCACATAGACTGCTACGCACTACTACAGCGGCATGGGTCACAGGGTTGGTGGGTATTCACGGTGGGATATTAAAAGGTTGCCTGATGTTTCTGTCTGCCTACGCTCCCTCCTGTTTTACTCTAAACGAAATCTAAAAAATGTCTATCAATCAATGTTCCAGCGAAATCTCACACTTGTGCGTTTATTGTTCTTAAGTCATCCCCTGAGTTGAGGGTGCCTCCTCTCACTGGATATAACTCATTCACGCTCTCACCATTAATTCTGCATTCACACGGCCACTCATTCATTCTTCCATGCATCGTAAAAATATTTCAGGTGGCAAACCTGTCCCTCTCCCGTTTTCCTACAATCCCCCAGTGGTACCCAGGTTCAGACTAATCAAACTATACGCGTAATTATAAAAAAAAAACAGTTTGAAGACAGGAACTTCCTGTCCATCGTATGGACTGATATGGAACTTAGCCCTTATCGGTCAGGTCTGACCTGAGGCCAAATTTTCAAGTTGATCTTTCAAGGTCAATTGATAGTTCATTCCACACGTCTTGACGAGAGGAACACGATGCCGGTAAAGGGAAGTTCGTGCAAATTTTGAGACGAAAGTTATTGCCGAAAACTGGTTTCCGAAAATACCTATCGGCTATTTTGGCAGTTTTTGCGGCCACTGCAGGTAAAACCGTTGACGGCAAAACCGTTGACGGCACCCGGCATGATTTCTCTGAGCGCATTTATACAAATAATTTGTATACATAGGATAGGGCCTTCTGTTTACAGAAGACCTCCTCCCCTGTCCCTTCCTACAGTGGGCGGCGACGCGGTTGGGAGTCTATTCTGTACAGTTTCCTGAGTTCTCAGTTCTCACTATAATGAGAACTGAGAACTCTCTATAGAGAGTACTGTTACGAGACTGCCCCCAATTGTCCTACTTTCTGCTATACAGAACCATATCAGCCCCGGATCAGAGATTACGTACACTGGTCGCTTTATATTCACTTAAGTATACTACGATCAGCTCTGTCTGGATCTTCTGCAGTCTGACTGGTCACGCCTATATGATGACGTTACATCTATATACGACCAGTACGCGGCGTTCCTGGAGGTATAGAATGCAGCAGTGGACCTTCACTGCCCGTTGAAGCGCGTCAGGCTGCGACATCCAGACCGGCCGTGGCTGACGCTCAATGACGACATGATGCAGTTGCAGGCTCGAAGGGACGCCGCCAGACGCAAGAGAGACGCCCATCGAACACCAACAAGTGACCAGAAGTACTCCTCTCTCAAAAAGGAGTTCAGAAGACGGATCGCAGCAGCCCGCGCGGAATACTTCTCAGCACCAGCGAGTGTGAAGGAGATGTGGGCAGAGCTGCGGAAACACGCCCTGGGAAACAAACCATCAGCTGGGCTCGACGACGTACCGGACGACGCGGCGGCGAACCGCTTCAACACGTACTTCGCCGAGGTGGGACACCGCATCGCCGAGGAGCTGGCCGGCCGCCGGGACGGGACGGCGCTGCCGCCCAGACCGCCCACCGTATGCAGCTCTGCATTTACGGTCCGGCCAGCCACGCTGCCGGAGCTCAGCGGCGCTCTGAAGCGCATGAGCGGCTCGAGGGCAACCGGCAGTGACGGCGTATCACTGCAGCTGATCCGGCGCTGTTTCCCGGTGGTCGGCCCTCACTTACTGCGGATCATCAATTCATTTATCGTCACTGGAAATACCTATCGGCTATTTTGGCAGTTTTTGCGGCCACTGCAGGTAAAACCGTTGACGGCAAAACCGTTAACGGCACCCGGCATGATTTCTCTGAGCGCATTTATACAAATAATTTGTCTACATAGGATAGGGCCTTCTGTTTATAGAAGACCTCCTCCCCTGTCCCTTCCTACAGTGGGCGGCGACGCGGTTGGGAGTCTATTCTGTACAGTTTCCTGAGTTCCTGAGTTCCATACTACAGTACCCGCAGTATGGAAGCACGCCAGAGTAGGGCCTATCTACAAGGCCGGTGACCGGTTGCAGCCGGCGAGCTTCAGGCCTGTCAGCGTGCTCAGCAGCGTAGCCAAACTAGCCGAGAAACTTATAAGTGTCCAACTAAGTACGTACCTAACTGAGAATAAGGATAGCGACAACTCAAGAAACTCAAGATTACTTTCAAACGATATTTATTTTTAAATTACTTTTAAATACACAAAGCTTTCGGTCACATACGACCTTGATCACTGTGTTTCACAATGTTTCACAATTATACAAACTTCGCAAAAATGATACAAAAACCGTCTAAAATTCTTAATGTGAAGCGCATGATTTTTTTTTTCTAGCCTACCGCCAGTTTTGCTGCCCAGGATGATAATGAAATGAACCCACTTCTCGAGTTGAATGTGTCCCGGGTGATGATATGAGCGGCTTCTAACGTTTTTCGTGTCTTCTTTTTTATATTTCTTTCTAATATTCTTGTTTTAGTCCAGTCTGGTAAATGATTGCATTTGTCTATATGAAGGACGATGGCATTCGACTCTCTATGATATTTGACATCGCTTCGATGTTCTTTTAGGCGTACGTCAATGCCCCGTCCTGTTTCACCTACGTAACTTTTTCGCAACGTTTGCAAGGGATTTCGTAAACCACACTCTTTTCTTCATTTGTATTTTTATCTGATGACATTGTTTTGGATATTTCTTGTATCTTGATTCCTGTTTTCGTTGCGACCTGAATGTTCGTTTTCTCGAGTTCTCGCGAAATTATGTCAGCTTTGCTCGAATTCGGAATCGTTATATATCTTTTCGTTTTCTTCTTCTTCGAGCTTGTTCCGACTTCTTTGTCGTGATCTCTGTTCGTGCGTTCGTCATTTCTTCTCTTAATTCGTATTGCTTTCTCTTTTTGTCGTATTAGGAATCCCTTAGGATATCTCAACTTCTCAAAAGTTTTGTAAATATGGTCAATCTCTTCTTGAAGATATTCCTTGCTGCATATTATCAGTGCTCTCAAAAAGAAACCGATCACAATGCCGCTTTTTGTACGTTCACTATGAGCCGAATAAAAATGTACAAAGGCCGTTTTCACGACGGAACTTTCGCAGAGGAACTTATTTGATACCTAAAAAGTACCTACCCTTAGAGGCCTTAACATCCCTCAAACTGAAATATTTTATGTTCAAAATAATTTTAGAAGTTTAAATCCGGGCATTTTTTGCTCTCAAATCACTTATTTATTTACAAACACAGCAATTTTTGGTTCTAGTAGCCCACCTTTCGACTATGAGGTATTAAATCAGCGTGGCAACTTGCTCCCTCTTTGCTCCCTCGGGTATCTAATTCCGGAATTCTTAAAAACAAGGAAAGTATATATCGAGTTCTCTTTTATACCTATTCAGTTATGTTTTAATGGTGATTAAAATATGACAAATTTTTTAATTACATTTCATATAAGAAAACACGCAAAACAATGAAACAAAAATAACTACGGCAGATAATTACCTTCAGGTATCTAATTCCGACCAATCAGCACCTCAGTAGGATATGACGTCATGCAAGAATGGTGGTGAGGGCCGTTTGCAGTCCCGGCCGGTAGGTCACGTGACCGCCGGGCGCCTCGGGTCACGCGGCGGTCGGGAGTCTGACGCGGGGCGTGGTCGCGGGCGGACGCGCGGGGCATCATGCTTTGCTTTGCTTGCTTTGTCAACTTCATATAACTTACTATCGCATTCGTGTGAAAGCCAAACACTGCTCAGTGCCCTTAGAAATTGAGTTTTGGAAAGCTCAAGTTCCTATAGCTCCTCAGGTCGGCAACAGTTGAAGCCTCATCTGAACCCATGTGAAAAAAACGAGGGTAAGGAACCTTGTGTTGCTTTTTCTTTTACCGTCATAATTATCTCAAACCATCACAATTTTGAGTTGCCACATTGTCTGCTTCACTACATTCGTGTAAAACTTGGGTGAAGGCTGGTGGCTCAAAGAAAGGTGAAGATATTTCTTTAAGTGCCTAATCCGTGAAATTGAAATATCCCGGCTTTACAAATCTACACTTTTCATTTTCTCCACGATACATTTTTTAAAATTGTTTAAATTTAATCTACATTTGTTAAAATCGGGGCTTTGGTTTTGTGTAAACTAGATCATAAAGTTTACTATAGTTTTGTGTAACCTGATGGCTGAAGAAAATAGTAATTTTGCTAAAATGATGTGCGGAAATTTGTTGCTTTCCAAATCAAATTACTCATACCTATATTTCATTCAAAATTAGGAGGCATTATTACTGTTTTTTCTTGTAACATGAACTGAGTTTGGGTACGGTGCTCCGGAAACGTTGTGGAACTTTAAGCTAGCTAGAGCAGTTTCCATAAAAATTGTTTAGATAGTTGACATGGCTTGTTGACAACTCTTTTGCTGTTTCTAAAAAAGTGAAAAAAATATTTTCCTGCATTAAGCACACAAGGCATGTTATTCTCATAAGCTATCGAATGTGTGTGTGTGTTTAAGCTGTTTTTTTTAAGCTTTTAAGCTGTAACTTCAGTTACTTCACTTTAGAACATATTGCCCAGAATGCGTCACTGATCATGAGCTGGTATATCATATCATATGTAGCAAATACATAAATGAGAATAGTGTGTCATGAATTTTTGTGCATGCTTCTGGATCATCTGTAATTACATCAAAGGCTCGGCTCAAGAGTGTCCTGCCGACCAGCTTATGCCCAACCCTTTCTGTCCGCAGAACGTCGCCTGCGACTCCCGCACGCCGTTTGGCCCGGCCGTCCGTACTGGTCTTCGCGCTGCGAGCCGCGCTGGAGTTCGCGGCGGCGTCGTGGAGCTCCCATCGGGACGGCGTGTGATGCCCGCGTCGAGCTTATAAGCCGTGAGCTTCGATTGGCGGCTCACGCGGTCACCAGCTGTATGTACAGCCTCGGCCCCGACGACCCCGCTAATGGCCGAGACCGGCATACCCCCGGCATGGGTCCGCTGTCCGGCGCAGCGCTGGCCGCCCGCATGCTACTTTTGGCTGTATCGCTGCCCAGCGGGAGCGCGCTCCACGCTGCGGAAGAGGTACACGTTGCGACCCGACTGAGGACCGCAACCGGATGGTGACACGTCGGCCTCTGCGCCCTGGCCGGGGCAGGCGTGACCGACGTCACAGTGGAGGAACGCCCAAACAAGACCAGCCCACCGTCGGAGCAGCATGGAAATATCATGTTCTGCCTGGACGTCGGACCCGGCGGCCGCAGTGCACCTGCACACGTGCGGAGAGGGGCGCTGGAGGCTACTCTGGAGCTTCTGCCATTCCGCGGCGCGACTGCTGGCAAAACGGCGGCGATTGAGGCGGTTGGGAACAGCTGCAGCAATGGTGATGGCGGTGATGGCGACATGGCGGCTTGGGACTTCATCTCAGCGCGGCCGCCGCCCAGGCGCCGCTGCGCCCGGCTGCTCAGCCACCTACCGGATGGCGGGGTGGCCCTTACGGCCCTCACGCCCGTTCGGTCTGCGGCCACGTTGTGGGGTGGCGGTCGCGGGGTTAGCGGCGTTGGACTTCGTCCTTTATCCAGACTGCACCGTACCATCTGAACGGATGGATCTGCCAAGAAAGATGACATCCAAGGCGGCTATGAGGCGATCACAAAGCTTCACCAAGAGCTTCTCCTTCATGGAGCCGGCCGGCCGTTAAGTCGCAACACCGGCTGCCGAGTGCCAACAGCTGCGTGCGCTGGCGCCGACGCGTTGTGGGCCGCGCTGCTGACGCCCAAGCTGCGATATCAACCATCTATGAATAAGTGGCAGCGGTGGCGGCTTGTCAGTTGTTAGCGTGCCTTAACAGACGTTGCGAATAGCCCGCGTTGGAATCGCATGGTTGGCAACACAACGCAAGTAAAAATGGGCTTCCTTGATGAACCTACTTTTTAAGCATTGTAGCCTTTGTAATTTTGGATGTTTTGCTGTAGATATTGTTTTCTACATCTATATTACTATTTGAGGAGGGTGCGTCTGTCCGTTACCGAGGTCCCGACTTGGTGGTGCTTTGCGTGGACTACAGGCCAGACCGTTGCACCTAGCCCGGTGAAATTTGCACAACTTATAGATCAAGGATGCGCGACGTGCCTTTGAGGGGTCTTTTCTCGATCGGATTGATAGGGAGCGCGTGGCGCGTGCTCAAAAAGTGCAAATTCGCGTCATAGACTTTACATGTATAAATCGGCGTGCGAAATCGGGCGAAAACGGCTAATTTTGGCCGGCACGGGTCCAGTTCCCGTGCAATATCTTGGTGACCAGGGGTCCGACCGGCACGTGGAAAACAGCATCGTGTACAGAATTGAAGGGGCTATTGAATGGTGTGCAATGCAGAGGATAGCACGCGCCACGTGCACCGGAGAGGGCACTTTTATTTGAAAAATTGCGGTTTTTGAGGGATTTTGGAATTAATTTTATTTTTAGGTGACCGTTAAATGGAGCGAGTTGAATCAACGCCTATTTGCAAGAGAAAGGTACCGCCTCTCATATAAAAATTGTGAAAAGCTGATTGATCCAAATCAAGGTGGTGCAAATCACAGGAGAAAATGGTGTTTGTCAATTTTGTGCCACTTTATTAATCACACGGGGTTTGCTGCATAACCTGATACCTTTGGCAATTGAATATGGTACCATTGGATAGAGCATTCAATTCTGTCCAATATTCACTCTTCATTTTTGCATGATTAGCAACAGTATCCTTAAAAATGTAAATGTTCCAAACCATTACATTGTCATTTTTAGCGAAATTCATCGATGGCCCTCAAAAGACTTCACGCCAGTTTTCGAATCATCCTAAAGTAGAACGCATGATAATACGACACGGGCACCTCGATGCGATGTATCTTTTTGTTTTCTTACAAAATGCTTGGCCGTCAAAAAGCAATCGAACGAAATGGATATCTACCAACCAAATCGACACAGACCAACCCAATACCCACGGGTCAAAAATAACCCTTCTTCGCGTTGCGGAGCACGCGGGTAACCCTAGTATATACTATATAGGCACTCACGTGCTTTAAATCGCGCAATGCAATTGAACCATGGTAAAGACAATGATAAATGAACTGAGAGCTGACATGCCCCATGCTTTGTGTGTGTATGTGTGTTTTTTTTTTGGCGAGTCGATAAAAGTGGTTTTGGACACTGGATGAGTTTTTAGGGGTGTGGTGAGGGGGGATGTAATTCCACAGACCTTCTGTCAGATTCACTAATGCAGTATGGTCTGTGCGGTGTTTAGTTATCGGAGCATTCTTTGAAAGTCGTGAATAGGGCCACCGAGTACCTAAAGCCGTGATATTCCCCCACAAAAACTTCTTTTAAATAACCGGGGATAGGTACATGAGCAGAGTAAATGCTATTACGAACGCCTATCACAATGCTGAGCGAATAGGAAAATCCATAGATGGAGAATAGTGCCGCGTTACGGGTGCTCGGGCGCAGCCAATCCACCGTTACCCCAGCGGTGACCTTGACCCGCATCGTCTGTCTCGGCTCCAAAGCCAAACCGGCGTGGAATTGGGAGCGTTCGAGCACTCATGGTCCAGCGCAATTCTCCACCTAAATCCATTCCTGATACACATTTGCTTGCTCATAGTCATGTAACCCCGGTAAATTCACCCAACTTTCATATTGGGTCATTATATGGAAGATTGGAGGAGTCGGACGTAATTTGAAGTGTTCCGTCATTTGCATTGTTTTTATGGGAATTATATTCTAAGTGCAGTAATTTTTACTATGAGCTGAAAGAGAATTCGTCATAGTAACTTTTGATGTAAAAATGGTTTTGTGTCTAACCACTTAAGAAGACTTTATCGACATAACAAAAACATCAAAAATATCAAATTTTGAAAGTTTCGCGTTGGGCCAAAAGTGCAACAATCGTTTGATTTTTGTCTCTGAGCCGCGTGATTTTTATGACGGGTCTTCGCCGCATGAACTGATTACTGTAAAATGAGGTGACATTTTACTCAACTCAAGCCTTGACGAAGAAATAATTGCTATAGAAAACAGTGTAATGGCGGCGGAAAGGGCCCTACGAAATGAACTCCTTTGTTTTGTTGTACATAAGTTGGGGTCGACACCATTTGAAATTATTGTCAAGACCTGCATGGATTTTTACTCCCAGCAAGTGATCCAGGAGGCCAAAGATATGCTTTGGAATGAAGTGATTAGTGATGCTTTCCAAGCCCGGAAGGATCTAAGAAACGTCAAACGGAAAGGAGGAAGCAGCGGTCTGAAGGAGAAAGCGGATATGGAGGACATTTTGAAGGCACTTCAAGTGTGTGACAGAGAAGGAGTGGCAGTGCCCCAGTTCTATGCTGTAGATCTGGCCAGTCTTCCACCTCTGAGCTGTGAAACCTCCAATGCCACCCAAGTTATGGGTCAACTCGCTAGTATGCAGGCTGAGATGACCAGATTGCGCGAGTCTGTCCAATCGCTGCAAGAAACTTCACCCAAGCAAGCACCAACGTGGGCAGAGGTAGTTCAAGCTCAGCCCTCAGCACCAGCTTCTGAGCCGAGACCCTGGCATGTCTCTGGGACTCAGCAGCAGCGAGGGGGCACTCTGCACAGGGAGCAGCAGCAGGTGGAGCGTCAGCCTCCTCAGCAGCAGCAGCCGCAGCTGCAGCGGTCTGTAGCCCAGCGGCACCAGCAGGGCGAACCGCAACAGCAGCCTCGGGCGGAACGACGGCAACCACAGCACGATCCAACGCGTCGCCAAGACATCCGACCATTGGTTGACGAAGATGGGTTCACCCGTGTGGTAAAAGCCAAACCGGGAAGACGTCCACGGCAGACAGTCACGGGGTCTGACGTGTCAGGTCAGTCGAAGCTGAAAGGTGTGGCTCCTCCTGCACGTAAAGCGGAACTCTTCGTGGGGCGATTGGATCCAGAAACGGTTGACAGTGACGTCCGGGATCACGTGGACTCAATCATTGGGAGTGTCGATAAAGCAGAGGTAAGAGAGATACCCCACTGTCTCGCCTCCTATGGCTATAAGGGCTATGTTGTCTCTGTACCTTTCGAACACCGTGACGCTGTGTTGATGAGTGATAGGTGGCCCGCTCACGTCTCGATTAAGAGATATTTTCCGCCTAAAAGTTCTCAGAGAAGTTCTGGGAGCAGCCCCTCGTCGCTGCCTCATGTGGCATACGGACGGAAACAGTTGACGAGGAGCAGGAGTGCAGGGGATGTAAGAGCTCCTCGTGTCTAATCACTCGAATAGTGCATGCTGAAAATTTGCAGTTTAAACTGTCATTCCTTAAAAAGTTCTCTCTCAGAGGTCAGTCTACTGTGTAATGATTTCGATGTAGTGTTCCTTCAAGAAACTTGGCTTTCCTCGTTTGAACTTTCAATGCTGAATGATATTCATGGGGATTTTATAGGCATTGGAAAATCTTCGTTTGATTCTTCAGCAAGCTTACTAAGAGGTAGACCATATGGGGGCTTGGCAGTATTGTGGAGAAAATCCGCTCAACCTTGCATAAGGATCACAAATATTGATAAGCGGATAATGCGAGTTGACATCCAGACTGACATCGGATTGATAACCATGTTTAATGTGTATCTGCCGACCGATTACGGTGACTACGACAGCTCAGATGAGTTCTGCATGTGTCTGGGCCGCCTCAGCTGTGCGATTAACGAACAGCGGCACAGTTCCACTTTGTTAGGAGTGGTTGGGGATTTTAACGCGAATTGTCGTGGTTCCCGGTTCTTTAACGAGCTACTGGAATTCTGCACTGATGAGGGATTTCTTGTGTCGGATATGCTTTTCCTTGGTCCCTCTCGTAGCAACTTTACTTTTGTAAGTGCGGCGCACGGTACGACCTCTTGGCTTGACCATTGTTTGTGCACTCCCAGTCTGCACGATTTAATTCAGTCAATTACCATTAGGTATGATATTTGTACATCAGATCATTTGCCTCTTGCCATGACATTTAGGGTGAGCATTCGTTACTTTGCTGTGCCAGTCCCATCCCCACCTCGTATTCCATCACTGAATTGGAGAACAGCATCTGCCCACGATCTGTCTCGCTACAATGCCCAGATAAGGAACAATTTGCCGCCTTATGACGCTTTTGTCACCATGTTGCAAGCTCATTGTTACCCCGACTGCGATCGGGATGATCACATACGTGGACTAGCTGATCCGTATGATTGTTTTATCCAAATTCTTATTAGTGCCGGGGAAAGTTGCATAGGAAAGCGTGAAATGGCTCATCCAAAGAGCATACCTGGCTGGAACCAAGCGGTACGAAACGAGTACTTGGTAGCTCGTGAGGCATTTCTGCGCTGGCGCTTTAACGGCTCTCCAAGAGAGGGCTCGCTGTTTTTAAGAATGAGTTTTACGCGCTCGTCATTTAAATATGCGCTACGTCGCTGCAGAAGGAATCGTGAAGTTGCCCTTGCTACTCGATTGAGTGAAGCTATCAAAAATCACCCAACTGATCGTTTTTGGGCTCTAGTACATAGGCTCCTGAGTAAAAAACCACCCATCCCTTATAGCTTCCCAGGAGTCGCTGGCGGTTTAAATATAGCTAGCATGTGGAAAGACCACTATTCCCAGCTTTTTAATGATACCACCTGTAGCAGTGATGGAATTTATCTGGTCCAGCTCACTCGTTTAGAAGCGGATGATATACCTGTCATCAGTCACGAAGAAGTCAAGGCTGCCGTCGCCAAGCTTCAAAGTGGGAAATCGCCAGGTTGGGATTGTATCACTCCCGAACACCTGCTTCTCTTGGATAATGACGTTCTTCATGCACTTGTTCTAATCATCCGTAGCATCATTTGTCACTGCTGTCTACCGGGAAGTGCCATACACTCCCTTCTCGTGCCATTGGTTAAGAACAAGGGAGGTACTCTGGATGATACATCAAACTATAGGGCTATTGCTCTTTCAACTAGTGTCTCAAAAGTTCTTGAAGTGGTCCTATTAGACAGATTATCGCCATATTTACGCACTAGTGACGCGCAATTTGGATTTAAAGAAGGTCACTCCACCACCCATGCTACTTTCGTTCTAAAAGAGGTGATACATTTTTATAATACACGGGGAAGTCCAGTATATGCGTGCTTCCTAGATGCACGGAAAGCGTTTGATAGAGTTTCCCATTCAAAGTTGTTTAGTGTCTTAGCCGAGCGTGGTGTACCCGCACCGTATCTAAAGCTGCTGCTTTACTGGTATCGGTCCCAAACCATGTCTGTAAGGTGGGATGGTCATGTATCTGACAGTTTCAGCGTTGCAAATGGTGTGAGGCAGGGCGGAATCCTCTCTCCGTTTTTGTTTAATGTGTACATTGACTCATTATTGTGTGATTTACGTAAAATGAGTGTTGGTTGTCGCTTAGGCATGTGTGCAACTAATGTTTTAGCCTATGCAGATGACATTGTTTTGTTATCGCCTACCAGAGCGGGGCTACAAACACTTGTCAGTGAATGTGAAAGGCAAGCGCAACTGCTGGATATGGAATTTAATCCAGATAAATCAGTGTGCATGCAATTTCTGCCCAAAAGACCGTACTCAGCATCACATCTCACTGATTCTAGGCCACCCCAAATACTACTCACAGGGCTGCAACTGAAATGGGTGCCGTGCTTTAAGTACCTCGGTCATGTGATCAGAGAAGACTTGCGTGATACTGACGATATGTGTAGGGCCAAACGCACTCTGTACAGCAATGTGAACATGTTGTTAGCAACTGTTGGCTTCGCAAAGAGAGATGTTCTAACGAATCTCTTTAAAACACATTGTGCCAGCCTGTATGGATGCGAGCTTTGGGTAGCGTATCGTGTTCAGAAAGCAGCTCGCGAGCTGTGCGTTGCGTACCACAACTGCTTGAAAAGGCTTCTCAAGGTTCCGAAGTGGGCACGTAATCACGAACTCTGCCATGACCTTGGAATGTTGACTTGTCCAATGCAAATAGCATACAGACAGATGTTATTTTGGCGCCGCCTTTCGCTCTCGCCCAACACTCTGGTTGCTGCCGTGTTGGCAAGTCCAGCTGGCCAAATGGGGCTGACGGCCCAAACGCACTTGCGACTGCGTCAGCAGTATGAACTGAATGATTTGGATTTGTCCGCCATCTCCCCTTCTGAGCTAAATAATGTGTTCGTTGCGCGCATCGAAAATGTTGTACGGCAGAGGGGGAATGATGTTGCCGCAGATCGGTTTGTGTACCAGTTGTGTTAGGGATCTTTCTGTTTTGCATTAGTTATTTTTTTTGTGTGTGTATATTGATGAATGATGTGTAATGTATGTGTCCTGTTTGTGTATTATATGTACCGACTTCGGTATGCAATAAACATTATTATTATTATTATTATTGGTCGCTCCATAGACAGATGGCCACAGAGATCAACTTAAAAGGCCATTGTTGCATTCATTTAGTGGAGATCATTAAAGAGCCGTGACAGGCCACAAGTCGCGTGACATCATACGTGTAACGACCAATGACGTCGGCCTGCAAAACCCAATGGAAGCGGCTAGCAGCGTGCAATAAAACAGGGCGCTGCTTTCTAAATGTCTGTCGTGCGCCATAAATGAATATATTCTTTGTAGCCTGGCAACTCAGTATCTTTTTTTTAACTATTGTACTAGTATTTAATAATTTCATAATTTTATAATTGTGCTTACGCTTTATGTTGATATTAGTGATAAATCCTTAGATAAAGTAAATCGATGTGATATTTAATAGAAAAATAGCAAACTAACGCACCATTCATTCGAAAGCTGGGGAACCTACTAAAAAGAACTACTAAAATTCCTGAGGAACCAAAGGATCAAATGGGGATTAAATAGATGCCTGCTATTCCGTCGTGAAAACGGCCAAAGTCTTCCTTGTTTGTTGGTTTCCTGTATACCTTAAATTTAAAGCATGACTGAGTTCTCACGATACAGGTGTCCAAAAATGCCAGCTGTCCATCTTCTTCATTTTCAATAGTGAACTGTATCTTTGGATGTATCTTATTCATTTCTTCGAGCTTTTCTTATTCATTTCTTTCGAGCTTCTTATTCTTTCGAGCTTTTCTTCGAGCTTTTCGAGCTTTTCTTATTCTTCGAGCATTTCTTTCGAGCTTCTTATTCATTTCTTCGAGCAAAACAATGTCAGATAAAAATACAAATGAAGAAAAGAGTGTGGTTTACGAAATCCCTTGCAAAGGTTGCGAAAAAGTTACGTAGGTGAAACAGGACGGGGCATTGACGTACGCCTAAAAGAACATCGAAGCGATGTCAAATATCATAGAGAGTCGAATGCCATCGTCCTTCATATAGACAAATGCAATCATTTACCAGACTGGACTAAAACAAGAATATTAGAAAGAAATATAAAAAAGAAGACACGAAAAACGTTAGAAGCCGCTCATATCATCACCCGGGACACATTCAACTCGAGAAGTGGGTTCATTTCATTTTCATCCTGGGCAGCAAAACTGGCGGTAGGCTAGAAAAAAAAAATCATGCGCTTCACATTAAGAATTTTAGACGGTTTTTGTATCATTTTAGCGAAGTTTGTATAATTGTGAAACATTGTGAAACACAGTGATCAAGGTCGTATGTGACCGAAAGCTTTGTGTATTTAAAAGTAATTTAAAAATAAATATCGTTTGAAAGTAATCTTGAGTTTCTTGAGTTGTCGCTATCCAACTGTCATGGACACTTTACATAACTGAGAATAACATCATGTCACCAACTCAATACGCGTACAGAGCTCACCATTCCACGGAGAGTGCTGTGGTAGACCTGGTCAGCACCATATCATCCCATAGGGAGGAGGGACGACTGGCATGTCTGACTTCGTGTGATCTGTCGAAAGCGTTCGACTGTGTTGACAGAGATGTGCTGTTCAGTAAGCTCGGATGGTATGGTATCTAGTCTCACTGGTTTCTGGACTATTTCACGGACCGAACACAGTCGGTAGGGAGCAGTGCAACCGCTGATGATGTGACTTACGGTGTGGTACAGGGCAGCACTCTGGGCCCGATCATGTACAACCTCCTGACCAACGACTTACCATGTCACCTGTCGAACCAGGCATCCATTGTGTCTTACGCCGACGACTCTCAAATCATACACAGTGCACGGCCCACACCCTCGGACCTAGCTCAGCTGCGTTTCACTGTGGAAGCTGATCTGTCACATCTCTCCGCGTGGTTCACTTCGAACGGACTCAAAGCCAATCCCTCTAAAACAGAGCTGATTCTTTTCGGAACCGCGCCGTCGCTGAAAAAGGCGACAGGCTTCTCGATTTCATTTGACGGACTAAGCCTGCAGCCAGCACAACACATCAAAATCCTCGGCGTGGTTCTTGACTCGGAACTGAGTATGCGCCCACAAGTCAGCAACGTAACGAGACGGTGCTACAACAGTCTCTTAACTATCAGCAAACTCAGAGACACTCTTCCGCGGAAAACACTGGTGCACCTAATTCAGTCGCTCGCTTTCACTCATATCACTTACTGTTTGCCGGCCTGGGCTCCACCGACACAGCCAGGGGGGTGCCGTCCCGGCATTTGGAGCCGCCCAGGGGCCAATTGCATTACCCGGCGCGATTACGTCACTGGAGACCTGGTCTCCAACGGCTCTCATTGGTCGGTGCTTAAAGCGCTGCAACGGCCATTAGGCTGCAAATTAACAGTATGTGTGTGCGCGCGCCTGCGTGCGTGCGAAGCTTGTGTTGGTGCGTGCATGTGTTCTTCTGTGTGTATTTGCATATCCTTTTTAGTGACATTCATTGGGAATGCGCGCAAGGTCCATCTAAAGTGTTTACTGCAGTGCGGAACGTTCCAGTAATGCCTATAAATCGCACATCAAGGTTATAAAGAAGGCCCAAGCTGAGACATTTCATGATCGCTGAGCTCATGCAGTCTTGATCGACGAACCCGACTCGCTCGGACTCGTCTGACAGGAGGGGGAGGGTGGCGATACATTGGGTCTGAACCAGCCTTGTCACCGGTCACTGGCTCTGGTGCCGGTGTCGCTGACGCTAGCTACGGTGGCCAGAGACGGTGACGGCTCGGAACCCAACTAATTGTTCATATCCACGTTTTAGGACAAAGTAAGATCGTCTTTATCGGACGGTTGGATTGCACACTGTCTCCAGACGCTGCTGATCGGAACGGCTGTTCTCATCTTATGCCGAGCAGAAGCGGACGCTGCTTGTCGCCCCCTCCAGCCCGACTGCTCTCGGGCCTCCTATAAGCTGCGCGCCGTGTAACACAACTCCACCTCCCTCACAGCCTCTGCATGCCCGCAGTTCTGCGCAGTTCAGCGTCGTGTCCAGCTCACCAGCCGTAACTCAAAACCGCACGCCAGCGGCGGTGTTAGTGTCACTGACCACGACCCCCGCCGCTTTTACCGAAGGCGTTACCGAATCTGGGGGTGCTACTGCTAGGGTACATCGGTCATCCACGTGGTGTGATTCAGCCTCGCATATGTGGCACGTGTTTCCACGTATAGCCTCGGCCTGACCCATTAGTAGCTGCCGCACTATAGTGCGGCCTATAGGCTGACCGCTGGCACTCAGATCCCACAGCACCTCTAGTGCCCGGCTCGGCAGGACCCCTAGGTACTGGTTGACCTGACTTGACCTCACCCGACCTGGCCTAAATGCATAAAGACATCATCTGTGATCAAAACTAACGTGATATTCGTGATCAGCGCCCCGAAAAACCCCATAGCAGCCACCCTTTACGTCGTTCTAACAGGTCCCGATTTTCCCGACTTTTGGGTCATTGACCTGACCTGGGAGGTCATCCAATGACTTAGGACCTTAAAATTGGGCATCATCGGCTTGCTCTCTTTACGGGCAACACGCTCGTTCTTTCCGCGAATCTCTAGCTCAATCAGGGGCCAAACGCGAGGGGGGGTCGTAACACGCCAGGGCTGAAGGAATGGCGTTCGGGGAGGAGCAGGCTACCGGTCCGAGGCCGCGAGCTACATTACAGTTAGGTGGGGCTGGCAGAGGGGTAGCCGTTCCTGTAAATCCATTAAACATAATGAATGTGTAATAGGTACTCGAAACTCCTTCATTTACGACGCCTCGCCGGGATGCCTAACCCTCATACATAACCATGCAGCGCCGCCGACCGTCGGAGCGCCGAAGTCTCCAGTGACGTCACGTAATGTTAAAGTTTTCGGGCGGCAAAAACCCCGGGACGGTTTTACCTTCTCTATACGGCCTTGCGACACAGCAGCAGCGCCACCGCATAGACAAGGCCATCAACTTCGCTACCCGCATCGTGACCAGAAAGCATCGACACGAACGCATCTCAGCCGCCAGACGAGAGTTAGGGTGGCTGCAGTTCGATGCTGTGATCGATTATCGTGACTCCGTGCTGATGCATTCCATTGTACACCGGGACCAGGGTATAACCGCCGACCGCTGTCTAGGGCCTCTGGATCTTGCGTTAACCGGCAGGTAAACGCGCTATAGCTCCACAGATGAGTTTATATTGCAAAACATAGTGAAGCAAGCGGTTTCTGAAAACGAAATAAACAGAAACTTAATATATGACCGTATGACCGTGCACCAAGCAAACAAATACACAGACGCAGCAAAAGAAAATATACCTAAAATAATCAGCATGTACCAAATCAGCATTCGCCATTTGCCAAATACCAAACACTTCAAAGTACAGTCACCAGCACTTGCTACCCATCACCCCCGGACGGCGGGGGAGCAAGCTACCACCGCCCTTGCGAGACTAGCGCCGCCATGCGCCAAGAAGTGGAAACACCACGTGACTGAGGCCACGTGAGGGCAGGGTCACGTGATGGAAGGGCGGAGCATAGTAGCTTTTGCGCCCAACACTAACTGAAATGCGGCGCTGTGATTGGGCGCTATAGCATGAATGAAGCCCCGGCGCCAGAATCAGCCGTTCGCCTTATATGGAAGGTAAGCCTGTGCATTTCGTTGGTTTGAGAGCCACGGCGTGACGGCACCATACGAATTGTGAGCCCCTTTGAACGGGTCACCGCCCGAGGCACTGAGGCGACGGCTGTGCCGGGCAAAGCCTAGCCTGGTGGGAGAGGTGGGCCAGGGAAAGTGCGATTGAGCAGCCACACTGAGACGTGGCTTGGTATTATCTAACCGCGACAAACGATGTCAGCAGCCTCTTCTCGTTGACACGAAAAGTTTGACAGACAACGTGGGCAGTGCCCAATCAAAAGATACTAAACGATTCAGTTAAGAAGTTGGCGAGATAACCAGACCCAATAAAAAGTATTTAATTCGATTTTGATTGACAAATGACATACAAGCCCGCTGTGATGGACCAAAAAAGGAGCTGAACAGTTCATACAGCTTCTAAAATGCTCAACGGTAAAATTTTTAAAGTCAAATGTTAAAATTCAGCCTGCATGTTTAAACTCGGGTCCGGCGCTGGCAGGAAGGTTATATTGCCAAGCTTGCAATTCCACTACGTTGTAATATAACCAAGAGTTATGTGAGAGCAACAACTGAAAGCCTCGAGCCCCGTGCGTAATTCTTTTTTCCACCCAAAGGAAGGCGCTATACGGAGAATATCCCATTGCGTCATTAAAAAGTGACTTACACCTCTCACCGGCCAGCTGGCTGCGTGGTGTAGTGGTGAGCACACTCGCCTCGTGATCTTATAACTAGGGTTCGATCCCCGCCGCCGGCCGAACTTTTTGGCGCGTTGTAGGTTAGGTTGTAGGTTTGTAGGTTGTAGGTTTGTAGGTTGTAGGTCTGTAGGTTAGGTTGTAGGTTAGGTTGTAGGTTGTAGGTTTGTAGGTTGTAGGTTAGGTCAGGTGAGGTTAGGTTATGTTTGTTTTTGTTTGGTTTGTTTACCAAGAAGCATCTTCGGGTATAGCGCCTTCCTTTGGTTGGAAAAAAGAAACACGCGAGCCCCGTTGGGGGGAGGGGGGCGCGAAACAGCCCCCTCTCCTTTTCAGTCGATATCTCCTAAAGTATAGCGTAGGTCGCCACCAAACTTTCAAGACCTCTCCGGGCATTATTTTACACCTTGTGAACAAATTTTTCCAGAGCCCTTATGAAAGGTTAGTCACAAATGACGTCAGAGTGACGTCATTTTCTGTCATTTTCGACCCAATAAAAGGTTTAGCGGGAAGAGCTGTCACGCTTACAGCTTTGAAGATAACAAAAGATAGGTATTCAAGATAAAAAAGATGCGCAACAAAACAGCGCAACAAAACTGCCAACTCTGATTTCTAAACAAAAATTGATTTCGACCATCAAAACTATAGAAGTATAACACCCCGAAAATACCAACAACATTCAAAATTAAAGCTGGAATATATGTTATAGAACTATCTGCTCTAGATATGCCATAAACTCGACAGCTCCGTTTTTAGCAAAGTTATGGCAAAAAAAAAAAACACTACTCAAAATGTATTACGTAAAATTTTCAAACTCAATTTTTAGCCGTCACAGAACACACAGAGCAAGCCAAAGACCACCGTTGGATTTCCCGTGATGACCTGCATCGAATAGATACCCATTTTATGCAAAATATCAACTCTGAAATTTAACCTTTTTGACCTGACCTTGACCTGACCACCATAACGTAATCTAAACCGGCCCCAATGGCCGTCTAGCCTACACCATTGAATTTTAAATGTAAAATTGACCATAAAACATGTATCACGCGACCCTAGCAATTAGCATAGTTGGGTTCATATTGTGACCCTTAGTGACCTGACCTCTTTGACCTGACCTGGCATCAGTGACCTCTTTAGGCAAAATGTGTATTGGGCAACCACGCTCCATCGATGTTTTTCGATAACATGCCTTTTATTTGATGTGTTAACTGACTGTAACGCATTCCTTAGACTAAATCGGTGAAAAAATGCAACCTTTGACCTGACTTGTGACGTCATGGGTTGCACCTAGGTCAACGAAACCTGGTAACAAGGTTCGATAGCCCCTGGTGGGGCTATCGAACGTTCTTCGAATTTTCAAAATCGGTCGGTAACTTTCCGAGATCTCAGGTTGAGGACGAAACGGCTGCACCACCCCATCAGGTGGTAGGGTCCGCCAATAGCCCAACGGGGCGCGAATTATTTACTGATTCATACAGTGTCATCTATTTTGAGAACACCTTTCTCACGCCATGACATGGTCCTCTCGTAATAGATCGAGATGAGGAGAGTGTTTTCACGCCTCCTTACGAGTATGCACGGCTCTAATGTCATTGAGCTATCAACTGTCAGCGGTTTTCGGACAATGGAGGAACTAGGAAGGCTTTTGGTCGTTTTTAACCCTATTAGTGGCAGGCTCCTGGCTACCCCATATTAGTGGCAGGGGGGGGGGGCTGTTTACGACCCCCCCCTTGATATCTCGAGATCTAACCGGCCGATTTTCAAAATTCAAACGGCATTCGATTTGGCTCAACGAGATCTACATTTCTAAAAAAATAAAATTAAAAAATGTCAATAGGGGGGTAGAGGGGGGTAAAAACGGGCAAATTGCAGATACATTTTAGACTGTTTATCACGGCCATGTTTCTGAACCAATCTTAACGCAACTTTTGCCGATCGATAGAGAATGAACCAGGAATTCACACGGATCCTAAAAATATGCATTTTCAAAAATCATAGGCGGATACAGATCATTGAGATTGGGGGTACACAAAAAGTATAGTAAATAAGGTTTTTGTTGGTACTGTTTCTAAAAAGGGTGGCAATGGTCTTGTTATGTTACAATTTTCTTATGAGAGAGCGACTAAAATTGTATTGGTCATGCATAGGCGGTGTCAGGGCACCTATGTTGGGAGGTAAAAAATAACCCCCCTTTTTGGACGCCTGGATCCGCCTATTATAGCAAAAACGTGTCAAAAGAGGATGCACAATAACTTTGTATATGTTATCACATGATACCTTTCATTCACTGTTCGTAAAACTGGTGCAGCATCGTGATCTTCGCCCAAATGACTCGCTTCACGAATAGGACCCCCAATTCCCAGTGCTCTGGAGCCGCCCCTGGTAAAGTTATGAACTTGACATTTTCAGGGAATGTGCCCAATTTAGTTTTAGGAAAAGTCAGAAAATTTCAGCATCGTAGCTTCAGCGGTTTTGGAGATATTCCCGAAAACCTGAGGGGTGGATAAAAACAACCCCCCCCTGCCACTAATAGGGTTAAGTAAGATCTTGGGTCAGATCTTTTCAGTGGCGGATCCAGATGGAGGGCATGGGGGCCATTCTCCCCCCCCCCCTTGGGATTCCCGGGGGCCCATCACGGAGTTTTTTTTTTAATTCATCACGGAGGTCACCAACGGGAGCTTTAACCCAGAGGTCTCCTAAGGGGGCACCATCCAGAAGGTCTATCGGAATAGGGTACCGTTTTCGGGGTCTCCCGGAGGCCCATTTCTGTCCCTCGCCTCGTTTTTTTTTTAGTTTAGTCGAGTTTTTTAGTTTTTAGTTTAATATTGTCCATCTATTTCCATCCCGAGGTCCGCGGGGGCACCATCTCGAGTTCTCAGGGGGCACTATCCCGAGTTCTCCGCAGGCACCATCTCAAGGTCGGAGAGGGCACCATCTCGAGGGTCCGGGGCACCATCCCAAGGTCTCCGGCGGCACCATCGCGAGGTCTGGGCCTGGGGGCACCATCCCGAGGTCTCCGGGGGCACCATTCCAAGTTTCCAGGGTCACTTTTCCGAAATCCGAGGTCTGAAGGAGCACTTTCCCCGGGTCTGAGGGTGCACCATCTCGAAGTCTCAGGGGCACCATCCCAAGGTCTCAGGGGCACCATCCCAAGGTCTCAGGGGCACTATCCCGAGGTCTCAGGGGCCGTTTGAACCGCGCCGTCCTGGGGGGGGGGCGTTTTTACGCCCCCTAGGTTTTTCGCGAATATCTAAAAAACGGTGACGCGTAGCGCCGCTGTTTTAGATACACCCTTTCCGACATCTTTTTCGCACATGCTATGCAAATTTCAGATCCCGGTCATTCAAGGTCAGGTCACCATGTAACGTCAAGTGACCTTACCTCAGAAAAAGTTAGAAAGCTCGCTGTAGCTACACCGACTGAGCGATCACTTTGAAACTTTCAGTACTTGCTTAGGGTAATAGTATGTATGAAATGGATATCTCGGATTTTTTATATCTGTGAGTTGTGACCTAAGGTCAGGTCAATTTTGCGACTGCTCCATATAAGTCAATGGGAGAAAATTGAAATGAGCCTCTTTGCCCCCTTTGTGTGCCCCTGAGGTCATCTCAGGTCATGGAGTCTTCAGCAGTTTTTTTACTATAACGTTTGATTTGACAGAGACGTGCTAGAGCGGTGAAAACACTAAACCAAACACTAAACCGTTGATCTGAGGTCAAATTTGAGGTCAATCAGAGCGGTGCCCTCTGGGGGCTAAACCGTTGATCTGAGGTTAAATTTGAGGACATGTTGGCGAAAGAGCGTTAAAAGAGCTATCGAATGCGCTTTTCCACGGCGCTGTAGCTCTATTGGTTCCAGAGTTAGCCGTCGGATGTTTGAAATCGTTGAAATCGTTGAAATCGACAAAATTTGACCTTTGATGAGTTCTGGTGACCTGACCTTTGCCCTGACCTTTAAATGACCGAGTGTTCTCCTTCTTATTTTTGACGCTCTTTCGATTGCCGCCTACCGCGTGTCGCTACGTGGCCCAGGAGTCGAGTTAGACGGAGGGGCGTGAAACGCCCCCCCCCCTCAGCACTCGACGGAAAGTTCATGCCACCAACACGGCGCGGGTGAAATTGTTATGTTAGCTAGCTCCTGTTGTAAGCTGTGGAGTCGTGGACCTGATCTTGAAGGAACTGGGCCTAACATTTTCATAGCAAACGTTAAAAAAATGTTTAATAGGTGATGCAAAAATATAATATCTTTTATGAAATATTTGCGAAACCCTCAACATCATCCCCATAAAAACGTCCCCATCCGATCAGCGTGGGTTTATCATAAGGATGCTAAGATTTAATTTCCAATCCGAAGCTGAAATGATGGAAAGCAAATTTACATTTTACATACGAAACAAGCTGACACAACTAAATATTTTCTCTCTCGCTCCCTCTCACTGAATTACCCATTACCCTCTCTCTCATATAACCCTTCCTGGTTTTCCTTTTCTGTCTCTCTTTTCTCTCCTCCCGTCCTTATCCCTTCCCTTCAGTCTTTCCTCTCTCTCTCTCTCTCTCTCTCTCTCTCTCTCTCTCTCTCTCTCTCTCTCTCTCTCCCCCTCTTTCCCTCTCTCTCCCTCTCTCCCATCTCTCTCCCTCTCTCCCATCTCTCTCACTCTCTCCCATCTCTCTCCCTCTCTCCCATCTCTCTCCCATCTCTCTCCCCCTCTCCCATCTTTCTCCCTCTCTCCCATCTCTCTCCCTCACTCCCATCTCTCTCCCTCACTCCCATCTCTCTCCCTCTCTCCCATCTCTCTCCCTCTCTCCCATCTCTCTCCCTCTCTCCCATCTCTCTCCCTCTCTCCCATCTCTCTCCCTCTCTCCCATCTCTCCCATCTCTCTCCCTCTCTCCCTCTCTCCCATCTCTCTCCCTCTCTCCCATCTCTCTCCCTCTCACCCATCTCTCTCCCTCTCTCCCATCTCTCTCCCTCTCTCCCATCTCTCTCCCTCTCTCCCTCTCTCCCTCTCTCCCATCTCTCTCCCTCTCTCCCATCTCTCTCCCTCTCTCCCATCTCTCTCCCTCTCTCCCATCTCTCTCCCTCTCTCTCATCTCTCTCCCTCTCTCCCATCTCTCTCCCTCTCTCCCATCTCTCTCCCTTTGCCTCTCTCTCCCTCTCCCTCTCTCTCCATCTTTCTCTTCCACTCTCTCTCCTCTCTCTCTCCCTCTCTCTCCCTCTATCTCCCTCTTTCTCTTCCACTCTCTCTCCTCTCTCTCTTCCTCTCTCTCCATCTCCCTCTCTCCCTCTATCTCCCTCTTTCTCTTCCACTGTCTCTCTCCTCCCCCTCTCTCTCTTTCCTCACAATATTCTCGACTGCCACAGCGTTGTAGAACTTGTTTCCAGACAGGTCCAGGCTCTCCCCACTCCGCAAGCCCCAGCCCAAACGGCTCAATCGCCCAAACACCCTCCGGCGGATGACCTCCGACTTCGGCGACCTGACCCCAGCCGACCGGACCGATCGCGTCCCTCTCCACGCCTCCGCCCCGCTTCCCCCACTACAACTGCGTAGTAATTGTAGCGTGTGCAAAGGTCACGTGACATTATTTACTTCTGCGGTTTGTTCGGCTGACAAGAGATGGCACTAGTGGTCTGTGGATCAGAGGCGGGGCTAGGTTCTACGACTTCTTGGGGCAACTTTAGGGCAGAAAAGACGTTTTTTGGCTCCTCATCCCAAAATGCTTCGAACATACAAAAACAAGTTAGATATTCGAAAATCGGAGGACCAAACCGATCGTTTGACGTATCTTGCGCGACTGAGAATTGATCGGTCTTCAAACTACTGAGCAAAAACGAGGTGATTAGTAGCAAGTGCTGGTGACTGTACATGTCACTCACCTACACGGTGCGCCCTCAAAGCCCTCAAAGTCGTACGGCTAGAGCAACCATGGTGACCAAAAACCCAAATCGGCATGACTCCCGCCGCCGTCACCGATAGACCAAGAATGTCTCGAATCCCTCCTTCCACGACCGCCCCTCCGCCGACCCGGAAGCCGACGTGGCGGGTAGGCGGGGCGCCGGTCACGTGACCGTGAAGGTTAGCACTTAAACTTAAATGCTAACAACAAATAACAGCGAAACACAATACAAAATTAATTTATAAACCGATACAAAAATTAAACCAAATGACACAAAGCACCCAAGCAGAAAATAAACATCGATAAATCGATAGCGCTATTCAAATACCGAAACAACACCGCCATCTCGTAAGCGTTCGGGTAACCTAAAGTTACTAGCAGGAGCTCATCAAAAACAGCGCCTACACTCCCCCCGCTCAACCCGCAGGGTTGAGGACACCGAACAAACAGGGCACACACACATACACTCCTATATACATCACATGTCCTAAACATGCGCTCCAAACACTAATCGTCCATCTAGCCCAGGTCAAGGTCAGAATCAGGCAGCACAAGTATCAGCTTGTGCACGGGTCTCACGAGTATCGTGCCACCCGTCCTAACTGAAACCTTTCTTACTAACCCATCCTGGCTCGGAAAGGTCTGAGTCACCCTGCCAAGGCGCCACTGACCTCTTGGCGCGTCGTCTGCTACCAACAAAACTATATCTCCCTGTTTTACGTTACGAGACCTTGTCGTCCACTTTTGGCGACGCAGCAGTGTAGGCAAATACTCGCTCCGCCATCGGAGCCAAAACTGCTCAGACAAGTACTGTACTCTCCTCCACTGCTTGGTCGAGAGCTGGTCGTGGGAAAACTCCCCTGGGATCCCCTCACCACTGCCACGCAGCAGCAGCAAGTGGTTGGGCGTAAGGGGCTCTACCTCACCATTGTCAGCAGAGACAAATGTCAAGGGTCTACTGTTTAACACCGACTCGACCTCACAGAACAAAGTGTGTAGACCTTCGTCATCGAGTCTCTGGGTGGGCATCGACCTCCAAACCTTTCTGAATGTCCTGCTGCAGCGCTCCCAACATCCACCAAAGTGTGAGGCAGACGGAGGGTTAAACACCCACTCAATCCCCTTCCCCAAGGCGAACTGCTCGAGCCTACTAGCGTCCAGTCTAGCGAGCTCAGCCTTGAGCTCGTTGTCAGCACCCACCATGTTTGTACCCAAATCGCTCCTAATCCTACTGATCGGACCCCGACGCGCAATAATCCGACGTATAGCGTTTATCAGAGAGTCCGATTCCAGTGACTGCAGCACCTCCACGTGCACTGCACGAGTTACTAGACATGTACACATCAGACCATAGCGTTTCACTTCAGAACGGCCTCTCTTAACTAGCACTGGCCCAAAAACGTCTAAGCCAACGAACGCAAACGCAGGAGTATCCGGCGTCACCCTGTCGTCCGGCAGGTCAGACATCATCTGCCTCTGTGGGACCGCACTCACCTTTCTACAGGTCACACAGGATCGAACTAGACTCCTAACCAGCGATCCAACACCCAAGATCCAAAACCTCTCCCTAATCTTGCTCAGGGTATGTTCACGACCCTGATGACCTACCCTTTCGTGAGCGTCACGAATCACTAGGCGGGTCACATGGTGATGTCTGGGCATGAGCACAGGATACTTGCTATCGCTCTGTACAGGACAGCGACTTAGCCTACCCCCTACCACTAAGATGCCATCCCTCCGAGTCAAGCTCAACCCCTTGAGGGAGCTCGACTTGGTCACTTTCACCGTCCCTTCACGGTCATCAGAAAACTCAGAGAAGCTTGTCTTCTGAACGTATTTAAGGATGGAGTTCTCAGCCGACCTCAAATCATCTACACTCAGAGACGTCCTTACTCCCACTCCTCGATCGCGCAGACGCCTGCCTGCTCGATCGCGCAGCCTGCTCCTGAGGAAATCAGAAAAGCGCCTATACCAGGCCACGGCCTTCTTCAGTCGGCACCAGGACGAGAAGTAACTGAGCAGCCTCTCAGTCGCGGACGGCTGCTCGCGACCCGACACTGCAGACGACTCAGGAACCTCAGCGACCGCTGCAACAGTCACGACAGGTGAGGGATGCTTAACCTCCGGGTCTTCAGAATCATCTAACCGAACCGGCTCACACGGCCAGCTCTCCTCATCCGCTGAAAGAAAGTCCGGCCCCTTCAACCACGTCCCCAAGTCCTCCGGCGCAGATCCACGCGATCCAACATCCGCCGGGTTGGCAGCTGACGGTACGTATCTCCAGTCCTGCACGTCAGACTTACCGTGAATGATCTCTACTCTGTTCGCCACGAACGTTTTGTACCGCGACGATCTGTTGCGAATGTACTGGAGTACGACCATGCTGTCCGTCCACAGGAAAGTTCTGTCGAACTCCAAACCAGTCTCCCTCTCCAGCAACTGCTTCAACCTTACTGCGACCACTGCAGCTGCCAACTCCAATCGAGGGATGGTCACAAAACGAACTGGATTTACCAAGGCCTTACCCATCAGGAAGCGGACGGTACTCGTACTGCTGCCGTCCTCTGCACGCGTCTCTGCTCGAAGAAACGCCACCGCCGAATGGCCGACCTCACTGGCGTCTGAGAAGACATGCAGCTGACGACTGACAACCTCGCCACCAGCTGTCTGGATGCTCCTGTTCAAAGAGACCATGTCAAGACGGTTCGCCTGCTCCAACCACGCAGACCACTCCTCAGCCAAGGGTGATGGGATGACGTCATCCCATCCACAGGACATAGTACACAACCTCTGCACCAAAAGCTTGCCCCTCAGAGTGACAGGACCAACTATTCCTAAGGGGTCGAACAAAGCACTGACGGTCGACAGGATGCCCCTCCTGGTCGCCGGTTTCTCTCTGTCAACGAAAAGAAAACGAAAAGTGTCGTCAGTCACGGACCAGCGCATGCCTAGCGCTCTCTCTGGCTGCTTAAGCCCTTCTACTTGGAGGTCCAAATCTTTAACGTTTGCGCCCCTGTCCTCACGTGGGATGCTTTGCAGGAACGCAGCGCTGTGACTGGCGAACTTACACATGTTAAATCTGCCCTCACTGCACAGCTGCTTCAAGTCACAAGCCAAGTGGATCGCCGAGTCTACCGACGACGCAGACACCAGAGCATCATCTACATAGACATTTTCATCGACGATTCTAGATGCCTCCGGATACCTGTCCCTACCTTCCTCGGCACACTGCCGCAGGGCGAAACTGGCAACGCTCGGGGACGACACCGCGCCGAAAATGTGCGACCTCATTCGGCAGACCACCGCCTCAGCGCCGACATCGTTGTCTTTGAACCACAGGAAGCGGAGCATGTTAGCGTCCGCTGCCGGCACTCGAACCCTGTGGAACATGGATTCCACGTCACACGTGAATGCCACTGGATTCTCGCGAAAGCGCAGCAGCACTCCAACAAGAGTGTTAGTCAAGTTTGGACCCTTGATGAGCAGATCGTTCAGGCAGACGTTCTCAGTCTTTGCAGAGCAATCGAAAACTACTCTTAGCTTCCGCTTTTCCGGATGCCTTACGCCGTGATGGGGCAAGTACCAAGTCCGATCCTCGGTCTCACCCTCTGAGTCCGGGACCCTCTCTGCGTACCCTTCGTCGAACAGCCTCTGAACTACTGCGACATATTCATCACGGAGACTGCTATCGTGAGACAGACGCCGTCTCAGGCACTCCAGACGCCTCCTCGCAGCAAAATAACTGTCTGGTAAGTCACCAATATCGCGAAGAGGGAGCCCAATCTCAAAGTGCCCGGATTCATCCTTCCTCATGTTTGACCTAACCATAGTCAACCACTCCTTGTCCTCTACCGACAAACCCTCAGTATCATCTGACATATCCTTGAAGTCTTGGTCGTACAACTGATGAAACAAATCAAGCTCAGGTATCTTACCGTGCGTGTTCGAGCGTGACACCGCGATCCTGTTCACGGAGTGCCGGCTCGGAGACCTCCTGGAGGACCGACTGGAGACTCCGATGACGTACCAGCCCAAGCACGTGCGCACCGCGCACGGTCCCTCGCCCTCAGGCCTCCTCACTTCCTCCGGCGTCAGTAGCTGCGGACAATTCGCCCCAATCAGCAGACCTACTTCACACGGTTCAACATCAATCTCGCTCAGAGTCACACCGGACAGATGCGGCCACCTCCTCAGTTCCGCTCTGTCACACACGTCATCACTGGAAACGGGAATACGGCCAATAGTGAACACTGGCGGCAGTGAGAACAAACGCTTCCCTTCCAGAGGACCAACTCTGATGTTCTCAATCACCGAAGTGGAAATCTCGTTCCCTGGTCCACACACTGTGTCTACAGAAATGGTAGTAGATTTACAAGGACTGCCAAGCCGCTCTGCCAGACCTTCGCTCATAAACGTCCCTGAGCTACCACTGTCGCAGAAGGCATATGTATGCAAGACCTCTCCTGTGGGTGACACGACTCTTACCGGTATCACGGGCATCATCGTACCTGACCTCTGTCCAGAATCGGAGGTCACCCCTCCACTGCTGACCCGTACTGGGGTGGTCACAGGACTGGATTCTGTCTGCTCACTCTTGGGAGCTTCACTCTGTCTGTGAAGGAGAGTAGCATGGAGATTGCCACAGATACCACACTTCCTACGCCTCCTACAGAACTTAGCCACGTGACCCCCTCGCAGACACCCAAAACACAGCCTCTGCGCCTGAATGAACTGCTTCCTTTCCTCAAGAGCTCTGTATCTCAACTCCTGACAGTCATCCAAAAAATGGTCACCCTGACAGAACAGACATTTTTCCCTATTTTGCTTTACAGCTGTTGCACTACACTGTGCCTGTGTGCGACCCAAGTTGTGCTGTGTCTTAGATCTCTGTGGCACCTGTCTGTCCCCTATCGGAGCCCCAAATACTGGGTTTCTCTTGACCCGTACTTCCTTGGAAAGGAAGTCTACTAAGTCCTTGAAGCGAACCATCCTCCCATTTTCCTCCATGATCTCGTCACTTACCCTCATCCACCTGTCCTTCAGGTAGGCTGGTAGCTTATCCACCACCTCCCTCAGTGTGCGTGGATGCTCCAGTTCTCCAACAATGTCCAAGTCCGTCATGGCATGCTTTATCTCGATCAGGTACAGGGTGAACCTGTCAAGTTCCTCTACATCTCCTGGGGAAATCCTACTCCAGTTGTTGAGTCTTTGGATGTACGCATCTACCACCTTGTGAGAGCTACCATACCTTTCATCCAGCAGCCGACGAGCCTCTGCATACCCTACATCCCTCAAATACATGCAGCTCCTCACAATCTGCTTAGGCTTTCCTACAGTGAGCTGCTCAAGATAGTGGAGAAGCTCATCCTCATCAGTGGTACGTGAAGCGATCCTAGCTTCAAAAGACCTGATAAACAGTTTATATTTCATGACGTTGCCATCAAACTTCTCGATCTCTGTGGGGGGCAGCAACATTCTCTGCATCTGAGACCCGAGTAGGGAGGACTCATGTGAGCCTGCTGACTGACCCTGACCCTCAGAAGGCCCTACGGGAATCCGCAGTGAATCGACCAGCTCTTGACTCACCTGCTCTCTGGGTAGCTCAGCAAGCTTAAGCTCTATATCCAGCTGCTGCCTTCTCATCTTAATTCTAAGCTCCTGCTCCTCCAACTGCTCTATCTCCCTCAGTGCCCTTAACTTAGCAATAAGTGACTGAGACGTCTCCGAGCCTGCCCCAGAATCAACAGTAACATCTGCTTGTGCTGCCATTCCGACCTGCTCCTGAGTTACATCACCCTTCACAAGCACCTTGCTCTGCTCAGTACCAACATGTCTGGGATCAGCAGATCTGACAGCTTCCCACAACCTATCTACTAACTCGGCCTTTTTACCAGACGTCTCTAAGCCTCTAGAGCTCAGCTCATCCACCAACTCAGATAACTTTAACTTAGCAAGGTCCTCCCTGGTTGGTGCCATCTTAACCACCTAACTTAATAGTCAAACATCTACGCTAACAGTACACAGTAGCACTTACAACACACAATACATACACATACAATACACTTTACAACAACACAATGCACCGAAGCCCCAAACTATGTTCAGATGCCCCAAAGCCCCTGGATGAAGCTCCCTGATGCCATCTGTTTCGCAGCTTTCCCAGAAATGGCTCAAACACTAGAGTCCACCAAACCAAAAATTTCACCAAGACTATTTCACAACCAACAGTGATGCCTGCAACTGACGAACCATCAATTGCTTACCAAGAACCAAACTCATTCACTGATTCAAAGCTTTGCTGACCATCAGGATCACCAACGTCAGCACACAGACATGGGCTCACTGAGCAGTGAGCACCAAGCCAAAAAACACCCTCGTCCAAACAGGAAGAGTGAGTTGGCTCAAGTCCAAGTCCTCCAAGTTCAAGGTCAACTGCCCACGAGCAGTAGGTACCCACTCACAAGTCCAAACCCACAAGGTGAGTTACCTCGCCAAGCCAAGACCCAAGGCGCCAAACCAAATGAGACCCAGATCAGGGACCCAGATCACTTACCGACTCTGCGCACAAGTTTGCTTGCAGACACTCAGCATGTTGAAACGCGCAGACTGCTGAGGCTCAGCAATCAGCAGCCCACACGTGCCGAGTTGCAGGCTGAAGCCAGCCAGTAGATCCTGCAGACTGTAGACAATGCAGACTGCAGAATCTGCACGCGTCCGCAGGACAGCGCCCAGCCAGCGCGGCCAGCGCGAGCAGAAAGTCGCGCCGCGCAGCCGGAGACCAGCCAGCGCAGAAGCCACGGGTAGAACTGGCGCGTGTAGAAACTATAACCGCCGACCGCTGTCTAGGGCCTCTGGATCTTGCGTTAACCCGCGCCCTGCTGGGGGGGGGGTGTTTGAACACCCCCCCTTGTGGTTTTTCGCGAATATCTCAAAAACGGCGGCGCGGAGCGCCGCCGTTTTTGGTACACCTTATCATACATCAATTCTACACATGTTGTGAAAATTTCAGACCAAGGTCATTCAAGGTCAGGTCACCAGGTCACTTGAAGTGACCTCACCTCATAAAAAGTTTCAATGTCTGTCATAGCTACACCGAGTGACCGATCGCTTTGAAACTTTCAGCGATTGCTAAGAGCAATAGTATGTACAAAATGTATATCTCAGAATTTTGATATCGATGACCTAAGGTCAGGTCAATTTTGCGACCTCCCCATTATAAGTCAATGGGAGAAAATTGAAATGCGCCTCTTTTGGATGACAGACATTATAAACACTCCCAAACACCGAATTACAAGTGGTTTAGACACACTGAACATGAAAATGGTGTCCGTGACCCTTGTTTATGCCCTGAGGTCATCTTAGGTCACGAATGGTATCTAACAGTTTTTCGCAAATAACTTTTGATAGAGGCATGCTAGAGCGATGAAAACGCCTTAGATGTGTTCAGCTCGACGATACGGATCGACTGATATGCAACATGACCCTTTCCGGTCAGGTCATGACCTTGACCTGAGGTCAAATTTTCAAGTTGACCTTTCAAGGTCAAGTTATAGTTCATTCGATGCGTCTTGACGAGAGGAACACGATGCCGGTAAAAGTAAGCTCGTACAGGGCTTGGGTCAAAAGTTATTGCAGAAAAACTGTTTCCGAAAAAATCGGCTATTTTTGCAGTTTTTGCCCCCTGCAGGCAAAACCGTTGACGCTAGGTCAAATCTGAGAGAATTACTCAGAAAGGGCGTTAATAGGGCTATCGAATGCGCTTTTCCGCGGCGCTGTAGCTCTATTGGTTCCCGAGTTATGCGTTGGCTTCTTGGAACTTTTCGCCATTCGACCTGGAAATCGGCGAAATTTTGCCTTCAATGACCTCTGGTGACCTGACCTTTGACCTGACCAAAAAATTGACCGAAGTGATTTCGTCATTATTTTTGACGCTCTTTCGAACGCCGCCTTCCGCGTATCGCTACGTGGCCCAGGAGCCGAGTTACAAGGGGGGGTGTTCAAACACCCCCCCCCAGCAGGGCGTGGAAATCCAGGACCCCCAGCCGGGCGCGGGTTAACCGGCAGGTAAACGCGCTATAGCTCCACAGATGAGTTTATATTGCAAAACATAGTGAAGCAAGCGGTTTCTGAAAACGAAATAAACAGAAACTTAATATATGACCGTATGACCGTGCACCAAGCAAACAAATACACAGACGCAGCAAAAGAAAATATACCTAAAATAATCAGCATGTACCAAATCAGCATTCGCCATTTGCCAAATACCAAACACTTCAAAGTACATGTCACTCACCTACACGGTGCGCCCTCAAAGCCCTCAAAGTCGTACGGCTAGAGCAACCATGGTGACCAAAAACCAGGGCTGCGGAGTCGGAGTCGGAGTCGGAGTCGGAGTTGGTCGGAGTCGACAGTTGTGACCGGAGTCGGAGTCGGAGTCGGAGTCGATTTTAGAAACCCGAGCCGGAGTCGGAGTCGGAGTCACCGAAAATCTGTCGACTCCGTAGCCCTGCTAGGTCTGCGGAGTCGGAGTCGGGAGTTGGAGTCGGTCGGAGTCGACAATTCTGCCCGGAGTCGGAGTCGGAGTCGGAGCTGGTTTTTGAAAGCCGGAGTCGGAGTCGGAGTCGGAGTCGCCGAAAATCCATCGACTCCGCAGCCCTGCCAAAAACCCAAATCGGCATGACTCCCGCCGCCGTCACCGATAGACCAAGAATGTCTCGAATCCCTCCTTCCACGACCGCCCCTCCGCCGACCCGGAAGCCGACGTGGCGGGTAGGCGGGGCGCCGGTCACGTGACCGTGAAGGTTAGCACTTAAACTAAAATGCTAACAACAAATAACAGCGAAACACAATACAAAATTAATTTATAAACCGATACAAAAATTAAACCAAATGACACAAAGCACCCAAGCAGAAAATAAACATCGATAAATCGATAGCGCTATTCAAATACCGAAACAACACCGCCATCTCGTAAGCGTTCGGGTAACCTAAAGTTACTAGCAGGAGCTCATCAAAAACAGCGCCTACACAGGGGCCGCAGCGTCTGAAGGAGTTTGTCTCGTACCGTGCCGACATATCTGAGCGAGAGACGCGTGCATCCAGTGCTGGGCTATTGGAGACTCGCCGCTGCCGCCTCGAAGCGACTAGAATGTCTGTGCCCGATCGAGCTGTTCGCACATGGAACCGGCTACCCGTCGCTGTCCGCGGAAGCACCGCCTGCGCATTTAAAAGAAATGTAAAACGTGCTCTGTTGGAGACCACCTAGCGTGCCAACTGTCTAGCAGCTCTCGTACTCGTGTCTTGTATCTTTTACTCGTCTTTTAACCCTTTTTTAAATCGCGGTGTATTATTTTAGAGATAGGGAGAATGTGTTTTAGGCTATGGCATACAATGTATGACGCTGTGGCGTAAAAGCCAAATCGTATGGATGCCACAAAGATTCGCAATAAATAAAATAAATAAAAAAAGTGCGTAACGAGTGAGTTCAAGTATCTAACGACCAGTGCGGCAAGTATCAGATGACAATGTGACCATTTTAGTTCAAGTGCTAGCACACAACAATGACGGGTACAAGAGGAAGTGCTCGTGTCAATCAAGCACGGGGAAGGATGAGGAAAGTCTGTGCTCGTAGCAATCAAGCACAGCGACAGGGGAGGGAAAGGATACCAGAGAGTCGCCCTGGCGCTGTTACCGAATCGTTGCCATCAATTCGGACCACAGGTAAGGAGCGGGGAGGCAACAGCGAGCTCACCTGGCAGAGTCCCGGTCTCGACTGACCGCCAGGTCAAACGAGCCTCGGCCCGAGCCGAGGTCACGGGCACAGACCAATCAACGTGCAGCACGTACATCGCCGTGCGCATCCGCATGCGCACGCGCACGCGCACGCGCACACGCACAGACAAAAACACCCATCACCGACAAAAGCACGGAAACGACGACACTCGAACTCGCTTCACCATAGCATCTCACAATGCGAACCCGGCGCCTTAACCACTTGCGCCACCGTTCCGCGCTGATACGGCACCATCGTGCCACGGCAAGCGGAGCGCACCGTAACAGTACCTAGCAGGGAACAGAAGCCGGAAGGTAATTTGCTTACAGTGGGCCTCCACTCTATGTACTTAATATACGACGCTGTCTTTGACTACCGGGGGCCTCCTGCCCACAGAGGGCCTCTTATCTACAGAGGGCTTCCTCTCTACAGATTGCCTCTTATCTACAGAGGGCCTCCTCTCTGCTGAGGGTGTCTTTCTCTCCAGAGGGCCTCCTTTACAGAGGGCATCCTCTCTACAGAGGGCCTCCTCTCTAGTCTCTACAGGGACCTCCTCTCTACAGAGGGCTTCCTATCTATGTAGGGCCTCCTCTCTTCAGAGTCTCGTCTCTACACAGGACCTCCTCTATACAGAGGACCTCATCTCTGCAAAGGGCCTCCTCTCTTCAGAGGGTCTTCACTCTACAGACGGCCTCCTACCTACAGAGGACCTCCTTTCTACTGAGGGAGTCCTCCTCTACAGAGGGCCTCCTCTCTTCAAAGGGCCTTCTGATTTCAGACGGTTTCCTCTTTACAGAGGGCCTGCTCTCTACGGAGGGCCTCCTTTTTACAGAGGGCCTCCTTTTTACAGAAGGCCTCCTTTTTACAGAGGGCCTCTTTTTTACAGAGGGCCTCCTTTTTACAGAGGGCCTCCTTTTTGCAGAGGGCCTCCTCTCTACAGGGGGTCTCCTCTCTAAGGGGGGCATCCTACCCACAGAGGGCCTCCTCTCTACTGAGGAGTCAGAGGGGCCCTAGCGGTCAGACACAGACACTAGTGGTTATTCACAGGAGATGAGAAGGGCCCTAGCTGTCACTTGTCAGGCTGGTCAGAGGGCCCTGATTGTTCTGACGTCATTTTTTAGATTCCCGCGTGAATTTCGTTCGCCTCCGAGTTCCGACGTGATTTTGGCCAACGTGGGCCTTCGGCCCACGTTGGATTCAGGTCGAAAGAAAAAGAAAGAAAAGTTTGGCTTTTCGGGGGAGGGGGCCTCCTGAAAACCCCAAGGGAGGGGCGGGCGCCCCCTCCGCCCCCCCCCTTGGCTACGTCCCTGGTATATAGAGAACTGTTATTTTCATTGATTCGTAATATTTCGATACGATTGTCGCTCAATTCACCTTGTAATTATATTGGCATTCAATATTTTAGAATAAACATCTTTTAATGCATTCCAACTCCATCAAAATGTCAATATGAAAAAAGTTCTGAAAATTGCAACAGTTTTGCGAGTCGAAAAAACCTGTAAAATATGCCTGTATAACTTCAACAATAGTGCGCCAAAAACGTCTAAAACGCCTTAACAAAAACAGGAGGTAACAAGTGTTCAAAATCGAGGTTAAAAAGATGCTTTCTGAGCACAGAATCTGGTAGTAGTCACGTGGCTTGCTATAAGCAGTTTATCGATAATTTACTAATGTAATTTTAATATACTGCTACAAACAACATTAATTATGCGTTTTGAGCTTTTACTACTTTAATCAAGGTCAAAACATCGCAAAACACAAAATTTATTACGTGGGTGTCGCGAAATGTCACAGGAGCATCAGATTTGTGATTTACTTTCAATCTTGGCTTCATAACACCGTCCCCGCGTTCGATGTCTCTCGGACGGCGAAGATTCTACGCCGTCCGGCCATGATCACGTTCTATAACCGCAGCCGAACCCCCGCTGACCTTGGACGGGATTGGTCGGACGACGTAGAATCTTTGTCGTCCGAGAGACATCGAACGCGGGGCGTATCTTGACCGTATCTATGACCCAATGCCACGGTCATATACCGGGGTTACATGAGCGATCCATTCCAAATACTGTAGCGGGGTTTCGCGGCGTTGCGGGGCTAACCGGCCAGTGTCTTTCGATTGTGAGAGAAAGAGAAGTGACTCCGTCGGTGCGCTCCTAAAAGCCCTTCTCTGTGTCCAGCCCCTCGCAAACCCGTTCCGACTCTGACTCTATCTTCCGGGGCGATCAATCGTCGGAAACACATAGGCCAGGGTTAGGTAATGGGATGACGATAAATGATAACATCCCTTGATCACAATGAAATAGGAACTCAACTCTACATAACCCAAGGTCCCACTCTCAGACAACAGCGCCCTTCCTAGCTTGAGGGTCATCTCCCACCAGATATATGTATCAATCATTCGTCCATTTATCCATCCCCTTACAACCATGTCATTCGTCCACTGATACCTCGTAATTTACCAGAGTTGACCATCTCCGGTCCCTCCCCTTTTTCCTAACTTCCCCCGGTGGTGCTAGGGCGCGCGCAAAGTCGTTATCGAGTCATTGGCCTTAACCGTTATCCCTTCATAACCACAATGCTCCGTACATCAGACAAACGCTTCATAATGCTCACGCTACACAATTAGAGATACGACCCACCACAGATTTCGGCACTCGACCCTCGCGTTACGTGACTTATGGCGGTCCATCCCATCACCATGTCGAACTACCTACACAAAAAACATAAATGTCTTTTGGCCCGCGGTTCCGAGACTACGGCTCGCAGGACACTGTGTAGTCCGGTTTCCGCGGGGGACTTATTTGAAATTTGAGACCGGGGCTGGGTAACTAAGGTCCGTCCGGGCTGCCTGCGTCGTCTCCGTATAGCCGCGGTTTTCGGGCCAGCCCCCGGTGACCGAAAAGGGTTAAGGCGGCCGCACACTGGGCCATTCGGCGGGCGAGATTCCGCAAAAGCGGAATGTCGCGGGCGACATTCCTACAGCGGCTTTCCGCTTGTTTTCAGCAGTTTACAGGACCATTCGGCGGTGCGATTTTCTACTTAGTATTTTCAGGATCTTTATGTGAAATATTTTATGATAAATATAAACGAATGCAAACTAAATACATTTAAGCAAATACAATATTTGCTTATTTAATACGATTATGCTATATTTCTGTACAATAAAGTTTTGAATATCTATTAATCTGACATAATTTCTGGAGGAAGTTGCAAAAAATAAAGCTCGTGATTGATGTAAACAACCGTGTTTGTCGACAAATGCAAGAAACCTAAAGACAATTGTGGAGAGGCACATATCAACCTACTTTTTGAATAGCCAGTTTAGTGTATAGAGCCATTTATTGCGAGGAAATAAATAACATTACGGCTTTCTTATCAAATTAAGTCTATTTCTCGGCCACACCATCAATAGTTAGTGAGTATCAAGTTCCACAATATCGGCTGTCCGCGGTGAAGTCGCGGAAAAAGCTGAACCGGTTCAGCTTTTTCCGCGATTCCGCGGCTGTCCGCGCGCATGCGCACTCTGTCCGTGAACAGCTGGCTGCCGACCCTTCACAGCCACATTTTTCGTTTCGGCGGTTGGTTCGGCGTCCGCGGAGGCGTAATGTCGCCTACGGAATTCCGCTTTTGCGGAATCTCGCCCGCCGAATGGCCCAGTGTGCGGCCGCCTTTAGTCGTTCGTCGGCTTTACACGAATCCATGACTACCAGTTTATGCCAAATTGCCTATAATAAAACGAAAACTAAGCGTACCACGGCCCGCGATGGGCTTATCTAAACTTTGAAACCGGGCTGGGTAACTAGGTCCGTCCGGGCTGCCTGCATCGTCTCCGTATAGCCACGGCTTTTGGAACAGCACCGGCGACCGAATGGGTTAGCCTCCGTTGGCTTCACACTTATCCACGACTACCAGCGTTATAGGTGCCCGAATCCCTATCTATCCGTTGCTGGTAGTTAAGCTGTCGTCACAGACCTATCCGAAATGACCGCTGCACGGCCGGAGTTAATCGACTGACAGCGGGGTGGCCAGTACCGACTTACCGCGATCACCCGACTCGCATGCTTTGGTATTTAATGTTCACCCCCGTCCTGCAGCATCACACGTTTCTTCGCGGGACATTACTTAACCGGCGGCATACGTCTCCTCGCTGGGACGCCTGGGGTCCTAACCATCTCCGAAACTACCTACGTCACTTATCGAATGTCATCCTGCGCTGATCACTCAATGGACCGATAGCGGACCTAACCTATCTTTTAAAACCGGGCGGGGTCACTAGGTCCCTCCGGGCTGCCTGCATCATCTCCGTATAGCCACGGCTTTATGGGGCCCGCGCCGGCAACCGAACGGATTAGCCTTCGTCGGCTATGCACTCATCCTCAATAATCGATCCTCAACTCGCTCTAACCCTTTCTCTTCACTTCGCGACTCATTGCACGTATCCAGGGCTTACCCAAGCGAGGCCTACTATTTAAGTGGGGTCTATCCGAGCTGAGCTTCATTCAGGAAATCCGATTCCTCTACGTGTACACTGTACAGTCTTCAATTCCATTTCACTCGCTTCTCATCTCCCTCCTAACCCATGGCCGCGTCGGTGGACTTTCCACGCACAGGGGCGTGACGTGCATCATCTATCTCCCCGGTTCCGTCCCTTGCAGTGTCCCCAGTGTCCATGTGGGGTAAAGTTACAAATATTTCGTGCGGCAAGGTGCGGCAAGGTCTATGTGTGCTCCTTATATTCGGACCGCTGGATAGGGTAGAGCGCCAGGAATTCCGCTGACGCATTATATTGATGGAAACCGGACGAAGGTACGGTAGGAATAGGATAATAACAGCCAGAGCACTCTCCAGCATAGGGTAAGGTAAGGAGGTCCTGCGTGTTCTGTGCGTGCTGCTTGTATAGTCGGACCATCGGATAAAGTGGAGCGCCAGGAATTCCGCTGACGCGTAACATTTATGGAAACAGGACAGTGGTACGGTAGGAATAGGATAATAACAGCCAGATCACTCTCCAGCATAGAGTAAGGTAAGGAGGTCCTGCGTGTTCTGTGCGTGCTGCTTTGTAGTCGGACCATCGGATAAAGTGGAGCGCCAGGAGTTCCGCTGACGCGTGATATTTATGGAAACAGGACAGTGGTACGGTAGGAATAGGATAATAACAGCCAGGGCACTCCCCAGCATAGGTAAGGTATAGGGAGGTCCTGCGTGTTCTGTGCGTGCTACTTGTAGTCGGACCGTCGGATAAAATGGAGCGCCAGGAATTCCGCTGACGCGTAATATTTATGGAAACAGGACAGTGGTACGGTAGGAATAGGATAAAAACAGCCAGAGCACTCTCCAGCATAGGGTAAGGTAAAGAGGTCCTGCGTGTTCTGTGCGTGCTGCTTTGTAGTCGGACCATCGGATAAAGTGGAGCGCCAGGAATTCCGCTGACGCGTGATATTTATGGAAACAGGACAGTAGTACGGTAGAAATAGGATAATAACAGCCAGAGCACTCTCCAGCATAGGGTAAGGTAAAGAGGTCCTGCGTGTTCTGTGCGTGCTGCTTTGTAGTCGGACCATCGGATAAAGTGGAGCGCCAGGAATTCCGCTGACGCGTGATATTTATGGAAACAGGACAGTGGTACGGTAGGAATAGGATAATAACAGCCAGCGCACTCCCCAGCATAGGGTAAGGTAGGGAGGTCCTGAGAGTTCTGTGTGTGCTCCCTGTATAATCCCTTTGTGCACTGTGTAAAATCAAACAGAAAAAGAAACTGATCGTTGTAAATTACTCTGGCCAGACACCTTGAAATGGCCTCTTTCCCGACTGTGGGTTGGCATATGGCCTTTTTTGCTCCATCCTCCGATCCCTGCCTTTCAGCACTACTCACACTCGTATTTCAATATTTACACGTCCCATTTATTTACATACTCCGACGCAACACCTTAAATTCCCTTACAAGTCAAATCTAAAGGAAACATTCTGGGCCCAGGCCGTCCATCAACTGAGCCCCACAAGCCGCGCGGTGCGGTACACAGTCGCCCGTCCCTTTCCCGACTCCCCACGGTGCATAATCCCCTCCGTCCGCTTAAATCACAACGGGGCGCCAGACGACTGAAGAGGGCCCACGTCGGCACGCGTGTCGCACTACGCGCACAGTTACATAATTGATCGAAATCGAATTGTGAAATTAAGCTACCTAGACTGAAAGTCCCAAGAATAAATTGAACTACCTAAGCTGAATTGCCTAAAATATTGCGGACGACACCTAAAAGGGGAATATAATGTGGCTCACATAGCAGTAACGAAAGGGGGGGGGGTTACTTGAAGGATTTAGGGACTAGGTTCGCACCCGTGTTCACCGCGTGACCTTACTTGGGATGGAGTCGCTGACATGATGGTCGTGACCGTCCAGCGCCCGGCCAGGCGGCCGGAGCCGCCGCCGGCGCCGTGATGCCAGCCGCTGGTCTCTCGTGGGCTGTCCACGGTGTCAGATGTGAGCCGAGAGCGAAGAACGGCGTGGGATCCGTCGTCCGAGAGAGAGCCAGAGGCGCGGAATGCGTCCTCCGAGAGAGAGCCCGAGAGAGCCTTCTAGTTCCGTTTCATCAACTTATACTTTTGATGACGTCATACTTCAGAGGGCCGGGCAGCATCTCCTTGTCCAATCTTCGTCCTCCATTCTCAGAAAGTGCGTTTGGCTCCGCCTTCAAACGTTCGTGATTTGCTGATGTTCGGCACCCCCGGCCATGGCAGTCACACCCTTTCACGCAGCGGTCGGGTGGAATTCGCCGCCGGCGATCACGGCGTCTGGGGCGCCAGGTGGCGGGGCTGGCCCTCCGCTCCCCTTGTTTTGAAGTCAGCTCCGGCCAGATGTCCTATATTTTGTCGTTGGCGACCGAGCTCCATTTCATCCTGTTTTCGTACAAACCGGGTCGGTCCCCGCTCCCCTTTCTTGTTTTGGTTCAAATCAGGGCCGGTCTGCGCTCCCCTCTCCTTGTTCTCTGGCGAGGTGCCGAACGTGGGACAGAGTCTTGTTTTCCAAAGGCTACTGATTAATGGCTCGACACCGGCAGGGTGGTGCGTTTCGGTATGCTATTTGTTGACTTCAGATCCGGGTTCTCATGAAGTGGGGTGGTCATCTATAGGGGACCCCTGTTTGTCAGAGCCGACTGCGCCGTCTGTGTGGACGCCGGCTGGGACGGAGATAGGGTATCACAGCCGATTTAGCCGGCTGACCGTGTCTGTGCGGCGCTTGCAGATGGCTATGTTTCAGCTTGTGACACAGCTTGCAATTCCGCATGAAAGATGAAAAAATGTAGCGCATCTGCGTTACATTTTCAGACCTCTTTTTATAGTCGCGCCCCGCGACTAAACGTTTGAGAGCTCGCTTCTGCCGTGCTATTTAGTGCCGTTTCCTCGTGTTTCTTGGTGACTTTAGAGCAGGTGGCCGTCTTCTAAAGGATTGGTAGCTATTTCAACAGGAGTGTTCGGTTGAGGAGGATGGTATAATACGAGCTTGGATGATTGGGACATAAGGAGTGCGGGTTTTTGTGTCATTGCACAGTATTTCAGGCCATCCTTACATTTCCAGAATTAAAAAAATTCACGTACTATCCCGTAAAACACCACCAACTACACCTCAAATAATTTGCGCGCAAAACAATGGAAGTTGAATGAAACCATTGAAATAATTAACACATGACAATACAAAAATAACATTGGTACATTTGTTTACTATAATTCAGATCAAATTAGCGATAACATACCGGTGCAGATTGTGGTATGCCAAAGAAGTGAGTCCGGCACCTGATGGTGGCTCCATGAGCCACGACAGCTCCGGTCCGGGATGGCCGCGATGACGGACTGGCGGTCGTCCGCGATTTGGTCTCGAACCGGCCGGCTGCTGCTGTCGTCGTGTCCCAGTTCCGGATTTCCCCAGTCTCGTAGCTGTAGTCGTAGTCCTCGCCGACCATCGATGTCGTACGCAGCTGCCCTGGTGAGCTGTCAGGGCTGGCTATGATCGGCCCAGAACTCGTCGTCCGTGGCTGAGCCTGGGTTGAACGTGGCTCTAGCGCACCTCCGAGCTGTTTCTGTTGGTCTGGTGGACGCAGAGGCTGTGCTCTGGTGTAGACTGCCGATGATGGTTTGGCTGTCACATCCAGCGGCAGACGTGGCTACTGGCTACACTGCAGCCTTTCCGATGATTTGCGGCTGTTGTTATAGATGGGCCACAGCTTCTGGTCGCCGCCGGCATCCCAGTTGGTCTGGTAGTCACGGGAGAGGTAGCCGACCTTGACTGCCGGTGCTGGAACGGATGCAGTCGGTGTTGTTGTCCAGGCCTGTTGTCCTTGCTGTCTGCTCTACGGTTATTTTGGCCGTGACTATGTACTGGCCCGGTGCAGGTCTCGTGGGTCGGTCTTGAAGTGTGGGAAGTGGGGACCGCCTGCATTTGATGTAATGCCAGGTAATCACCTCCCCGTGCAGCGGGCGGCCCCGAAATGGGCTCGCAGGCTGATCCAGTCCATTACGGTTGTCTATATCGCTCGAAACAGGCAGCATCCAGATCCGTCCGAATTGTCTTATCTAATGACGCTCTATAGTTGTAGTTGTCATCATCACCCCAGTTGCTGCCTGATTTTGTTGACATAACTTGGTTATCAGTTTCTCCTCCTCCTGCTTCCGGTCTCTGTTGTTATTTGTTTCAGGCGTTGTCTTCATTTTGAGTTCCCTTGGGCACTGGCTATCAGCATCAGCCAGTCGCTGTTGATGACTTGCTTTTTTTCTTTTGTCGGCATCTCTTCTTTTCTGCGCTGCACGTTTGCTCTTCCAACTGGCTTCGTGATGTTACAGTTCTTCAATCATTTGCATTTTGCTCCTCTCAGCTGTCGTTTCCTTTCTGTGATTGCAGTTTCCATTGCCATGTAGTATTAACGTCGTTTCCATCGGTATACTTCTTCAATATCTTCTTTCTCGCCGTCACTCGGTTGTGTGTTGTCCTTCTTTTCACCTTACTGTTTTTCATATTTCTTCAGTAACAGCCTCGATCATCTTCAATCTCTGCCGTCACCTTTATTTCAATATGATGCGTCTTATTTGTCATTCTTGCCTTCTTCAATCCTGATTTTCATTTCAGCACATTCAACTTCTTCATAGCGTCGTGCTCAGCCGTATTTTTAGTACGTTCATTGGGTTCGGCAACATACATGACTGCCTGTTCTGTAACGGGGGTTTCCGTCACGGAGAACGGCTCGTGGACGGTTGCCGGTCTCCTGTCAGTTCTCTCCAGAGGCGGGTCAGTCCACGGGTCACACATAGGTCACTGCACCTTTTTGGTATAGGATGGGTACAATCTCTTAAAAATTGGGTTAAAATGGCATCCTCGGTGTGATTACTCTAACTTTGGATCACGGGATTTCACTCAAGGTTAGGGTTCGCTAGATGTGAGCCACATAATTTTAGTTAGCGATACCTGTAGCCGAAAAAAAATATACCAAGCCCGCTCGCCCGTCACTTAAAATTGATCCTCGATTTACCCTTATCACTTCATGATATATACACCCTCCAGCAATCCACGCTTTCTGATTTCAATCAAATCAATTTAACCCGAGTAACGCTGCACTGAGTGACCAGCTCCCACTGCATCTAGCTCAGACATAATACGTTTTCTCACTAACGCTCGCATTTCCTCTGAAATTTTAGCTTTGGGTTCGGCAATGCACGTCCGTCCACCGACTTCATGTTTCCTTTGATTGATCCTGCCCCACGTTGGGTGCGCCAAATCTGTAGCGGGGTTTCGCGGCGTTGCGGGGCTAACCGGCCAGTGTCTTTCGATTGTGAGATGAGAGCTCCGTCGGCTTGCTCCTAGAAGCCCTTCTCTGTGTCCAGCCCCTCGCGAACCCGTTCCGACTCTGACTCTATCTTCCGGGGCGATCAATCGTCGGAGACACATAGGCCAGGGTTAGGTAATGGGATGACGATAAATGATAACATCCCTTGATCACAATGAAATAGGAACTCAACTCTACATAACCCAAGGTCCCACTCTCAGACAACAGCGCCCTTTCTAGCTTGAGGGTCATCTCCCACCAGATATATGTATCAATCATTCGTCCATTTATCCATCCCCTTACAACCATGTCATTCGTCCACTTATACCTCGTAATTTACCAGAGTTGACCATCTCCGGTCCCTCCCCTTTTTCCTAACTTCCCCCGGTGGTGCTAGGGCGCGCGCAAAGTCGTTATCGAGTCATTGGCCTTAAATTTCATTTAACCGTTATCCCTTCATAACCACAATGCTCCGTACATCAGACAAACGCTTCATAATGCTCACGCTACACAATTAGAGATACGACCCACCACAGATTTCGGCACTCGACCCTCGCGTTACGTGACTTATGGCGGTCCATCCCATCACCATGTCGAACTACCTACACAAAAAAAAACATAAATGTCTTTTGGCCCGCGGTTCCGAGACTACGGCTCGCAGGACACTGTGTAGTCCGGTTTCCGCGGGGGACTTATTTGAAATTTGAGACCGGGGCTGGGTAACTAAGGTCCGTCCGGGCTGCCTGCGTCGTCTCCGTATAGCCGCGGTTTTCGGGCCAGCCCCCGGTGACCGAAAAGGGTTAGTCGTTCGTCGGCTTTACACGAATCCATGACTACCAGTTTATGCCAAATTGCCTACAATAAAACGAAAACTAAGCGTACCACGGCCCGCGATGGGCTTATCTTAACTTTGAAACCGGGCTGGGTAACTAGGTCCGTCCAGGCTGCCTGCATCGTCTCCGTATAGCCACGGCTTTTGGAACAGCACCGGCGACCGAATGGGTTAGCCTCCGTTGGCTTCACACTTATCCACGACTACCAGCGTTATAGGTGCCCGAAGCCCTATCTATCCGTTGCTGGTAGTTAAGCTGTCGTCACAGACCTATCCGAAATGACCGCTGCACGGCCGGAGTTAATCGACTGACAGCGGGGTGGCCAGTACCGACTTACCGCGATCACCCGACTCGCATAGGTGGAGAACCTGCCCCGGCCACCCCGGCCGTGGCCGGGGTAACTTTCAGCCTACCCCGGCGCGGCCGGGGTAACTTTTTCACTCAAATCCTAAAAGCTTCCTCCATAAGAGAAAAAAAAACTCGTTCTTCGGATGTTGACTGCCATGGGTGTAATGTTGCAAATCGGGTAGGTATTTACTTAAAGGGACTATCCCACCTTTAACATGGGGTTTGAGTTGAGATAGCCAAGTTTGCGGCGAGGTTCAGAAACCACTATCTATATAGGTTGCAACCCCCACGGCCTCTTAGTGTTGAAGAAATTCGTTCCCTTCATTTGAAAATGGGCCTTGTACAAGGCCCTATCTTCAACATGGAGCGACCGTTAGTGTGACGTCACCTCGTTTAGTCGTTCTGATTTAAATGGGTTTGTTCGTTGAAAAATCGCTTAAAACTTGGTCTGAACTTTGTTGTGGTGCCTACAGAGTAAAAAGAATCAGCTTTATGACAGTAATGTGGCCTGGGGAAGGAGGTAATTTTGGGCTGTGACGTCACATATTTGAAAGTTTGTGTTTGGAATATGGGAAGCCTAAGATGTTTAATGAAAAATAAATGCCAGAACCGTGTTCCTGGTCATCCAATCTATAAAGTCGGGCACAATTTAACTGGTTTTAACATCATTTTAGAAGGTGGGTTAGTCCCTTTAACGGGCCAAAATCTCCAACTATAAGACCCGCGTGTGGTTGCCAATACCTGCAGATTGCTCTCAATGAATCATAGGTACTCAATTTTGAAAATTTTGCGCTCCTGCGGCGCACTATATAGAACCACTGCTGTCTGCTTGACAAAAATCTAAGGATATTTTAAACAAATTTGGCCCGAACCTTTTAAATGGAAGGATTTACAAGGACAGATGCAGAGCCCCCGCTAAGCGGAGCTTGCTGCGCTGGCCCTGCCCTTATACCTCCTGATGGTGTAATTCCTGATCCATGGCAGAAGTTAGAGCCCGAAGCTGAACGTACACACAAAGCCGCGCACGGCCGGTCCTTCTCATTGACTTCGGCTGACTTCGATTGGCCTGCCACCAACCGCAACCATACCCGTCAGGATGCTCAACACCGAGCGCCCGTCGCGATTCGAACCCGGACTGTTGTAACCGGGACGCGTGCTCTCACCACGCGGAGTCCAACGCTCTACCGAGTGAGCTACGAGATCGGGACCGGTCGATCTCCTTGGATTGACCCTCTGTTTGTCTCATGTGAGGTTGAGCCGCTTAACTTTGAAAAAGACTGCGTCCCTGGATGTCAGTCACCCACTTTAGTACTTTGATTCGAACGTTCAATTTTCTCTGTAAAGCTCCTACAAGGTGAGCCATGTCGTTTTTTTGTGGCTGTTTTGAGACACAATAAAAAACTGAAAACGCAACATTTACTAATAATGGCATATTATATGGCTTGGGTATGGTGTTTGCATACGTTTAAGTAAAAAGAAATCATTTAAATGGAAATCACTTTTTTAATCATGCCAGTAGCGGCGGAACATCCTCAATTAAGGGGGGGGGGGGGCACTGCCGACTTTTGGTCCCATTCTTTCCATGCAATGCCCATAGGGCTAATGTTAAAATGCCAAAATCAAAGGGGGGCACGGTGCCCCGGTGCCCTCCCCGTTCCGCCGCCTATGAATCCATGCCAGAAATGTTATGAATGATACGATGTCGGATACAACCCTCATCCTTTCATAAACTCAATATCCATTATTGCATGCCATGCGTCAGAAAAGGGGTTTGTTGATGACCGTTGATAACGGCGTGAGCATATCGTTTTTCCGACTAACGGTCGCCGGCCGGGGTAACTTTTTCAAACATTCTCCACCCATGCCGACTCGCATGCTTTGGTATTTAATGTTCACCCCCGTCCTGCAGCATCACACGTTTATTCGCGGGACATTACTTAACCGGCGGCATACGTCTCCTCGCTGGGACGCCTGGGGTCCTAACCATCTCCGAAACTACCTACGTCACTTATCGAATGTCATCCTGCGCTGATCACTCAATGGAACGATAGCGGACCTAACCTATCTTTTAAAACCGGGCGGGGTCACTAGGTCCCTCCGGGCTGCCTGCATCGTCTCCGTATAGCCACGGCTTTATGGGGCCCGCGCCGGCAACCGAACGGATTAGCCTTCGTCGGCTATGCACTCATCCTCAATAATCGATCCTCAACTCGCTCTAACCCTTTCTCTTCACTTCGCGACTTATTGCACGTATCCAGGGCTTACCCAAGCGAGGCCTACTATTTAAGTGGGGTCTATCCGAGCTGAGCTTCATTCAGGAAATCCGATTCCTCTACGTGTACAGTCTTCAATTCCATTTCACTCGCTTCTCATCTCCCTCCTAACCAATGGCCGCGTCGGTGGACTTTCCACGCACAGGGGCGTGACGTGCATCATCTATCTCCCCGGTTCCGTCCCTTGCAGTGTCCCCAGTGTCCATGTGGGGTAGAGTTACAAATATTTCGTGCGGCAAGGTGCGGCAAGGTCTATGTGTGCTCCTTATATTCGGACCGCTGGATAGGGTAGAGCGCCAGGAATTCCGCTGACGCATTATATTGATGGAAACCGGACGAAGGTACGGTAGGAATAGGATAATAACAGCCAGAGCACTCTCCAGCATAGGGTAAGGTAAGGAGGTCCTGCGTGTTCTGTGCGTGCTGCTTGTATAGTCGGACCATCGGATAAAGTGGAGCGCCAGGAATTCCGCTGACGCGTAATATTTATGGAAACAGGACAGTGGTACGGTAGGAATAGGATAATAACAGCCAGAGCACTCTCCAGCATAGAGTAAGGTAAGGAGGTCCTGCGTGTTCTGTGCGTGCTGCTTTGTAGTCGGACCATCGGATAAAGTAGAGCGCCAGGAATTCCGCTGACGCGTGATATTTATGGAAACAGGACAGTGGTACGGTAGGAATAGGATAATAACAGCCAGGGCACTCCCCAGCATAGGTAAGGTAGGGAGGTCCTGCGTGTTCTGTGCGTGCTACTTGTAGTCGGACCGTCGGAGAAAATGGAGCGCCAGGAATTCCGCTGACGCGTAATATTTATGGAAACAGGACAGTGGTACGGTAGGAATAGGATAATAACCGCCAGAGCACTCTCCAGCATAGGGTAAGGTAAAGAGGTCCTGCGTGTTCTGTGCGTGCTGCTTTGTAGTCGGGCCATCGGATAAAGTGGAGCGCCAGGAATTCCGCTGACGCGTGATATTTATGGAAACAGGACAGTGGTACGGTAGGAATAGGATAATAACAGCCAGAGCACTCCCCAGCATAGGGTAAGGTAGGGAGGTCTGTAGCGAGGGGATTTAGAGAAAAGAAGAAAGAAGGAATAAAAAAGCTTCATCTTCTTTGCGGTTCATCAAATACTGCGGTCCACTGTTGTTCGGCTGTTGTAGCAGAGAGAATAATTCGCTGCTGTAATGCTGTCGGTAGTAGAGCTGGTGATACAGGGGAGCCTGAGAGTCGTTGAAGAGATCCTGAGATAGCTATAGGGAGGGATCCAGTTAGTGATGAGATCCTGATCTAGATGAGGTCCACCTGATAGAGATGTAGATCTCCACCTTGCGTACAAATACCTACATTTGATGGAAGATGCTTTTTAATTCAGAGGCTTGATGATTCTGTTCATTGTATAGACCATGATGCACGAGATGCTTCTTCACTGCTCGGATTAGGGATAGAGGGATCCGATCAGCTGGGTTTGCGGCACAGTTGGGCAGGTGAAGAACAGGGCATTCGAAGTCCCGATGACCACTGCCAAACATATGGGTGGTAATTACATTGATAAATTGAATATGATCATTTGTCCAGTCACCCATTCCTATACTGGCCTTCCCATTAAGAAAATTGCCCACTTAATTCGTATTAGCGTTGCTAGTTTTAACTGCCCTCGAGAACCATTTGTTCGACTGCCGTAACCGAATTCTATCAAATTCCTATCGGCCTTATTCTAAGATTCATGCGTCGTCATTCTCACACCCTTGCTCGCATTACGTTTGCATTTCATGTATACACCCAAATTTAATTGATAGCCCCCCAAATTCCCTCCGATAGTGTTAGGCGTCTTACAAACCAGGGTCTCCGAGATAAATGTCTCTTTCCGAAATCCATATGCATGCTCCGCTAACCGGCGACTAAGATACTTATCGCAGGGCCGTCCAGAATAATTGCACAAATATCCACCCTGCTAATTTATGGGATTCGCTACACGTCCGATAGACTTATGGTACACATATACGCGATTTACATCCGACTTATCTCTCTATCCGGGAGAGATTACCTATGCCCTCTTCCGGTCCGCGTGTAACACCTCCGTTCACGACCCAGGGACCACCGTTCATATCCTGGAACTCTCCTCAGGAACTCTCCTTAAACCGTGGGATTTACTCTTCAAGGCCTTACGTGTCCTGGAGTACATTCTTCCCTCCCCTGAGGCTGTCCAGTACCGATTAAGGTACCTTTACAAAATAAGTATGAGGACTTATTCGGGACACTACGGCTCGCCTTATCCGCACTTTTGGGTGACTCACCCCTGACCCTCGGCTTCTTGCCTTTGGCATAACTTACTCTCCACTGCACACTGTGCCAATCTTCCCCTTCCCCCTGCCGTAGAAACCTCTCACTGCCTTCTCACCCAGTGTTACCTAAGCGGGAAAATTAACAGTGGCCGGTACCACTGGCGGAAAACGTGCATATGCCCTGCGTACGTGACGGTGTGTCCCTCTTATTATTCCGGTCTGGACGTGGGTTTAGAGAAGTGCATCTGTGTCTCATACAGTCATGCTGGTAAACATTACGCCATAGGAGACGGGCAAACAAGCCGTCTGCGCCTCACAATGCCCTGTGCCAATATTGGTGGAGTAATTATTGGCGCTAACTCGTAAGAGCGCGAATAACAGAAACGCATTATTTATCCAACCTAATCGTAATCTCAAGTCCTAATTGCTGCTGCACGCATGAACCTAATCACTAGTTCTCGTATACACTCCTAGCAGACCTTGAACCGCTCTTGATTTAGTCAGATGATCTAGAACCAATTAGTACGCACCTATCTGTCGTCTGGTTGTGATCCACCGCAGGGGCGGATCCAGGAAAACTCCAAGGGGAGGGTCATGAATCGAAGTGGTGCCCCTACCTATACCCAAAATTAAAAACTCAACGGATTTCCTCCACTTCATTTTGGTGGTGCCCCCTTTTTCAGTTTTTTTCTTTTTATTTCTTTTTTAGTCAGTATCTTAACTCTTAGCCACAACCACATTTACCAATTGTAAGCAAGTATATATGAATGTGCTATGTGTATATGTTGTGGACGCTGAGTAATGAGTACTTACCAGGAACGTTATCAGGTAAGCGAATCGTTGTCAGTCCGACGAACTTGACCCTGGCGTCTAAAGGGTCTGTCCTCGACACTTCAGGCTTGTCAGGGGCACCAAAGTCCTTCCAGGGACACCACAAACCTGCCAGGGGCACCTACGGCCTTGTAGGGGCGCCACAGGCCCGCCAGGGGCACCACAGGCCTGCCAGGAAGCAGGGGCACCGCAGGTCTAGCAAGTATACACGATTGGCCTGTCAGGGGCACAACGGGCCTGTTGGGCCCATGAGCACCCCTAGGGGCAGGGGCACCACAGTCCTTCCAGGGGCACCGCAGGCCTGTGAGGGGCACCAGCGGCCTAGCAGGGGCACCAGTCAACACAGGCCTGCCAGGGGCACCACAGACCTGCCAGGGGCACCAGAGGCCTGCCAGGAGCACCACCGACCTCGCAGGGGTAACTTGGGCCTGTCAAGGCCCAGGGGCACCACGGGCCTGTCGAGAGGCACTTCAGGCTTTTCGGGGGCACCATAGTCCTCTCCGGGCGCAGGGGTAGCAGGGGCACCAGAGGCCTGCCAGGGGCACTGCAGGCCTAGCAAGGGCACCACTGGTCTATCAGGGGCACCACGAGCCTGTCATAGCCAGGCATCTCAGGCTTATCAAGGCCCAGGGGCACCACAGGTCTGTGAGGGGCACCAGCGACCTAGCAGGGGCACCAGTCAACACAGGTCTGCCAGGGGCGCCACAGACCTGCCAGGGGCACCACAGACCTGCCAGGGGCACCAGAGGTCTGCTAGGGGCACCACCGGCCTCGCAGGGGCACCTTGGGCCTGTCAGGGGCACCACGGGCCTGCCGAGGGGCACTTCAGACTTTTCAGGGGCACCAGTCCTCTCCGGGCGTAGGGGTACCAGCGGCCTAGCAAGGGCACCAGAGGTCTGCCAGGGGCACCAGCGGCCTAGCAAGGGCACCAGAGGCCTGCCAGGGGCACCACAGGCCTAACAAGGGCACCACGGGCCTGTCAGGGGCACCTCAGGCTTGTCAGGGCCCAGGGACACCACAGTCCTTCCAAGGGCACCGCAAGCCTGTCAGGGGCACCAGAGGCCTGCCAGGGGCACCACAGGCCTAGCAAGGGCACCACTGGCCTGTCAGGGGCACCTCAGGCTTGTCAGGGCCCAGGGGCACCACAGTCCTTCCAGGGGCATTACAAGCCTGTCAGGGGCACCAGAGGCCTAGCAAGGGCACCACAGGCCTGCCATGGACACCACATGCCTGCCAGGGGCACCACCGGCCTTGCAGGGGCGCCTCAGGCCTGTCAGGGGCACCACGTGCCTGCCGGGGACACTTCAGGCTTGTCAGGGGCGTTACAGTCCTGTCAGGGCCCAGGGGCACCAGGCCCGTGGTGTCCCTGCTAGGCCTGTGGTGCCACTGGCGGTCCTGTGGTGCCCCTGTCAGGACTGTGATACCCCTGATAGGCCGGTGGTGCCCCTGGCAGGTCTTTGGGCCCCCGGGCCTCAAGGGGGGGGGGCATGACCCATGTGACCCCCCCCCCCTTGGATCCGCCCCTGATCCACCGTATCATAGTGAATTACTGAATGCTCAACGGAAATGACTCCTTGAAACTCGTTCGATAGCTTCTGATGGGCTACTAGTTACCTATACAAATTATCTTTATAGAGTGCCAGAATATTGTCATAGGGGTCCCTAGTCTTTCATAGAAAATATAATTTAAATCATCCTATTAGCAGTAAACAATGCACATCAAACGAAGTGCAGTCCTAAATATCAAATAGCATGTCATATTTAAAATTATGCATTAACTGTTTACGTTCTTATCCCGTTGCAACTTTCCACAACTAACCATGCTCCTATACAATGACCTTCACCTACCGCACGCGCCCCAATTACGGTTAGCCCACTGCCCTACTGCGGCCGCTGCTCCACTCCCGACGCTGCTCTCATGTGCCATCTAGCGGCGCACGGTCCCGCGTCGCGAACGACGATTACCACGGCTGCCGGCCGGCGCCGCGTCGACAGTCGACAGTTGTCAAGGCCGCGCCGCGATGGGCGCGTCATCACTCTCGGTGCAGTACTGGTGTGTGCGGTCTCTTCGGGCCGGGTAGATTCAACAAATGTGTCAGTGAGTGTGAATCTGGTAAAATATCGCTGCAATATCTCCCTGCTCGACATCTCATCAGCTCCATTCAACGTAAGTTTTTTTTTTTTTTAAATTAACTTCCTGTCCCATTTAATCGTTCCCCAACAAAGGTGGTCCTTTCTAGTATTTATTCTACAAAAGCACAACGATCGGCACCTATATTAGTCGCATATTAGTTCTAACCACAAACAATTCTACATCTACCTGCTACTCGACATTTCGCAATTTCAATGACGCAAAGTGACCATCTAAAGTCGCTAAGTGTCAAACCGTCAACCTCAAACCACTGCTCGCAACTCTGCACCTAAGTAACAGAAGAAATTCCGCCGTAAGCTCAAGCATTCGTATCTGTCGAAAATCATAACTCATAGCCATATTCATAGATCGATCGCATGAATCAGTCGCCACCTTAAAACATTACATTCCTTTTCAACCGTATTTACCTGTTCTATAATTGATTTCGACTTCGCAATTAATTCCTACAGCAATATTACCAATGATTTCGCAATGCAACTTTTAGTGAGTACAGCACGAATCAAAACCCTTAATTTCACAAACGTTCCAACCTCAAAACGCACTTGGCCATCGCCCATAATAAATCGAACGAACCAGCTTGACCGAAGACAAAGACATTTCAACGCTGTCACGCATCCTGTCATCAATCTCAACGTTCGTGACCATGAGCTGCTTATTCAAAATTTAGCCTCTCGCTCTCGGCCTAATCGTGAACTCCAACTGACAATAACGGTTTGCTGGCGACTCTGACGTGACTTCGAAATTCAGATCCTAATATGCTACTAGGGTGTCTGGACCAATAAGTTCAAAGTAATTTAAGTTTTCCAATTCCAATTGAGAGTGCATTTTATGGCAACCGAAAATGTTTGGCAGTCGTCACGGCACGGCAACCGGGCAGAGGGGGGGGGGGGGTCAAGGATTGGGATTGAGCAGACTTTTCCGCAACACTCACATTCTGGAGTTCCTTTACGCTTCCGCTTCTCAGTGTGGTCACAAGCGTCGGCTGCTGTCCTCGGTTCTGGCCGCTCGAACTGAAGAGGCTTCTCGCGGGTGACCCCGCACTGACGGCGGCTCCCAGATGGCGTCTCCGGCTCCGGCTGCAGACTGTGACTCTCGGCTGCTCGACTGTGATTCTTCCTCTGGTTGGGTGGCGCACCCTTTTATAGTTGGGGGGGGGGGGGAGGGTGACTGCCACGCCCTTGCGCCGTCATCTTCCTCTGCCTTCCTCTTGTGGGTGGGCCCGTAAGATGGCGCCCTCTGTCCTGTTTAGTCGCCTTGCTCCTCTGTGTTTGCAATTTTTAACCGTCGAATCGTCTTCGTGTTGAGTGCTTTATCATTTTAGTAATCGCTGGCATAAAACAATTCCTGAGATGTTTATCTTCGAGTTTTAATTTTGATTCTTCAATTTCATTTTATTCAAACTTTTGTTTCCTTCCGTTTCGTCTGCCGCCAACGCCCCTGTGACGTCACTCTTGCTCCGCCCACCGTACCGGGGCGTGGCCGTAAGTCAGCGCCTTTTTCCTCTGCGGAGATCTCTGGAACTACCTCATGAGGCCATTGTGAGGTCGGTCACCCGGTTGTTTTGCCAGGGTCACTCACCCTGGGTTGCTGTGCCCGACAAAGGAGGCTGTGTGCTCCAGCCGGCATCCATCCTTGACACTGCGCCATGATCTGTTGACATATCTTACTGATCCAGCACTCCCAGCCGTTATCTGTCCTCGGCGTGGGTCCACGAGCTGTTGACAATGTTACTGATCCAGCTGTTACTTGTTGGGGTTCGAATCGTTCATCCTGCGGTAGCTGTCTCCAAAAGCGCGCGTCTTAATGGGAGTTTAACGGCTGCCCATTCTGTGCGGACAGTGATAGATTAGGGGAACTGGGGGGGGGGGGGATTGGGTGTGGGAAAGCGAGGCTAGGCGTGTGGCCGGACTGCGAGGGAGAGGGACTGCCGGACCGAGCCGTGCCGAAAAGATACTACGCTAAATGTTCAAGATGTAGCGTGCTACAGGTCCTGAGAGTTCTGTGTGTGCTCCCTGTATAATCCCTTTGTGCACTGTGTAAAATCAAACAGAAAAAGAAACTGATCGTTGTAAATTACTCTGGCCAGACACCTTGAAATGGCCTCTTTCCCGACTGTGGGTTGGCATATGGCCTTTTTTGCTCCATCCTCCGATCCCTGCCTTTCAGCACTACTCACACTCGTATTTCAATATTTACACGTCCCATTTATTTACATACTCCGACGCAACACCTTAAATTCCCTTACAAGTCAAATTTAAAGGAAACATTCTGGGGCCCAGGCCGTCCATCAACTGAGCCCCACAAGCCGCGCGGTGCGGTACACAGTCGCCCGTCCCTTTCCCGACTCCCCACGGTGCATAATCCCCTCCGTCCGCTTAAATCACAACGGGGCGCCAGACGACTGAAGAGGGCCCACGTCGGCACGCGTGTCGCACTACGCGCACAGTTACATAATTGATCGAAATCGAATTGTGAAATTAAGCTACCTAGACTGAAAGTCCCAAGAATAAATTTAACTACCTAAGCTGAATGGCCTAAAATATTGCGGACGACACCTAAAAGGGGAATATAATGTGGCTCACATAGCAGTAACGAAAGGGGGGGGGGGTTACTTGAAGGATTTAGGGACTAGGTGCGCACCCGTGTTCACCGCGTGACCTTACGCGGTGAACACGGTAATGGCCTTTTTTGGCCTTCATCGGTCAGATCAACTGCCAGTCGCTGAAACCACGGCTCCCCGAGCTGCGTCACGACATTCCAGAGATATTCGACTTTGACCTCTTGGCGCTCAGCGAGACGTGGCTGGTGCCGACCGTTCCCAATCGCTTGTTGAATATAGACGGCTATAGCCTTCATCGAGCCGATCGGCCAGACTCGAGCCGACTGAAGAGAGGCTATGGGGGCGTGGCTGTACTTGTACGGGCCACCTTCTCTGTCACGGTACTACCCACGCCTGCCACCGGTGTCATCGATTCCAACCTCGAGATCATGTGGATCAAGGTCGGAGTAAAGAAGAAGAAACAACTTCTGTTCGCGTCTGTGTACCGCCACCCCACCAACACACAGCGACAAGTAGCGGCCGATCTCGAAGACTTCGAGATGCAAATTCAACACCTGCTGGCCATGTACCCCGAAACTGCGGTGATTGTCGCAGGTGACTTCAACTTGTGCATCAAGAAGAAAGAGCCACGACTAGGAGGTCACCTGATCAACCTATTATCGACTTACGGCTTCGAACCAAGCAATTCAACCCAAGCCACCTACCGGCCTGCCAACTCCCTAATCGACCTCATCGCGACCAACCGGCCCGATGCAGTTGTCCGTGTCGGAGTGACACGGTGCCACTACGGCACTCCCCATGACTACACGAGGGTCGCACTGCGGCAGTTCGGTGGCGTGAGAAGAGGGAGAGTCGTTACCGAATGCCGGCCCCTATCACGGATCGACGCCGCTGCGTTCAACGCTGTGCTCTCAGTCACCAACTGGACCGACGTGTTCACCAGCCAGACACCGGACGCCAAGTGGTCTGCATTTCTGACTGTGTTTACACCTCTAATTGACAATGTAGCGCCGTACCGGCGCGTGCGGCTCCCGCCGCCAGGAGCCCCGCGTGTCACTGATGGTACGCGGGCGCTGATGGTACGCCGGCGAGCCCTGCTTGCTCCCGGCGCGAGCCGAGCCGAGTACAAGGCGGTGAACCGACAGTGCCGAGCTGCTATACGCAGAGACCATGCCCACTACTTTGCCGACCAGCTGCGCAAAGCTGGCCCTTCGCAAATGTGGAAAGTGCTTCGGCCAATTATCGGCTCCAAGAACGGTGACAAGTGTGGCGCTCCGAACTGTACTGTCGATGCACTTAATGCCTATTATGTTGGCGTTGGCCCCACCACAGCAGCCAGTGTACCAGCTCCACAGACTGTTCTGCCCGTCATTGTTCCGCGCGTGCTGAGCTGTACCTTTCATGTCGGGACAGTGAACGCAGATACCCTATACGGCATTATTCATAACATGAAACCGTCTTCATTTCTTGGTCTAGATGGCATTAGTGTCGACATGTTAAGACGCTTTTTCGATGGTGTAGGCTATATCCTCCTCGACATTATCAATAGCTGTCTTGAAACTGGAATCGTACCCAGTGCGTGGAAACACGCGCTGGTGGTTCCCATACCAAAGGGTTCCGATAGCTCTGATCCACGCAACACTCGGCCAATATCTTTACTACCAGGGGTCATGAAAATCGTAGAGCGTATCGTACAATCACAAGTCACGGAATTTTTCAATGAGCATCAACTGTTTACCGATGCTCAGCACGGTTATCGCCGCAACAGGTCCACCGAGACAGCGTTAGCTGTGATTACTGACAGGATTTTCAAGGCGATGGACCAAGGCGAAATATCTATCCTGATTTTGCTTGACCTATCAAAATGCTTTGATGTCATCAATCACGAGAAAATTTTAGAGAAGTTGAGCCTGTATAACATGGACACCACTTGGTTTAGAAATTATCTGAGCGGTCATACACAACAAGTGATGATCCGCAACGCCGAGGGTTCCTCAGTTATGTCAAAATCCCTCCCCATAACGACTGGCGTTTTTCAGGGCGGTTCACTGAGCTGTCTCCTGTACTCGATCTTCGTGAATGATATGTGTCTGCATGTACCAGGTGTCAACATTGTGCAATTTGCCGACGACACGCAGCTTCTCGTCACGGGAAAACGTGCAGACCTTGAACAACTAATATGCACTGCTGAACAGGCTTTGTCTACCCTATACGCATGGTTTTGCGCCCACGACATGAAGGTCAACGCAGCAAAAAGTCAGCTCATCGTCTTGGGAACGCGTCAGATGCTGAAAGGCATGCCAACTATCAGTGTGAATTTCGCCGGCACGACCATCCGTGAGTCCGACTCGGTTACTAACCTGGGCATTGTCATGGATAAGCACCTATCATTTCACGACCATGTCAGTCGCCTCGTCTCTAGATCCACCGGGACATTATTAGCTTTAAACCACGCAAAACACGTTCTGCCGCCCCATGTAATCGTGCCCATTGTCACCTCGCTCGTCGTTTCCCGACTCCGCTACTGCATCGCTGTTTACGGTACCTGTGGTGCTACGGAGTTGCACCGCGTTCAGAAAATACTGAATTTTTGCGCGCGAGTTGTGAGCGGGCGGAGGAAATATGACAGAGTGTCGGATGTGTTACGCGATCTGCAGTGGCTCACTGCACCAGACATGGCCCTGTATCATCGAATGTGCTCTGTACACCGCATTGTGGAGACACAACAGCCGACTGCGATGGCAAGCAAGTTGGACAGAGCGTCCGACCAGGGTCACAACACGCGAAATGCGAACCGGTTCAGGCTGCCACGAATTCGAACAGAGGCAGGCAGGCGGCAACTTTTGTATAGCGGTGTCTCGGAGTACAACGAATTCATGCACCGTTACAATGGTCGTCCAGCATTCAAAACCGCCGTGAAACGCTACTTGCTGGGGCGTGATTCAAACTGAATGATTGATTGACTTGTATGCATGTGTGTGCTTGTGCTTGAATTGTGTGTATCTGTTTTGCTATGTCAACTCTTTTTAACGTTTGACGTTACGTTGATGAAAAGCCGCAATAGCGGATTTAACGTGAATACAATGAATCATATTAAAAGAATCATATTACTTGGGATGGAGTCGCTGACATGATGGTCGTGACCGTCCAGCGCCCGGCCAGGCGGCCGGAGCCGCCGCCGGCGCCGTGATGCCAGCCGCTTGTCTCTCGTGGGCTGTCCACGGTGTCAGATGTGAGCCGAGAGCGAAGCACGGCGTGGGATCCGTCGTCCGAGAGAGAGCCAGAGGCGCGGAATGCGTCCTCCGAGAGAGAGCCCGAGAGAGAGCCTTCTAGTTCCGTTTCATCAACTTATACTTTTGATGACGTCATACTTCAGAGGGCCGGGCAGCATCTCCTTGTCCAATCTTCGTCCTCCATTCTCAGAAAGTGCGTTTGGCTCCGCCTTCAAACGTTCGTGATTTGCTGATGTTCGGCACCCCCGGCCATGGCAGTCACACCCTTTCACGCAGCGGTCGGGTGGAATTCGCCGCCGGCGATCACGGCGTCTGGGGCGCCAGGTGGCGGGGCTGGCCCTCCGCTCCCCTTGTTTTGAAGTCAGCTCCGGCCAGATGTCCTATATTTTGTCGTTGGCGACCGAGCTCCATTTCATCCTGTTTTCGTACAAACCGGGTCGGTCCCCGCTCCCCTTTCTTGTTTTGGTTCAAATCAGGGCCGGTCTGCGCTCCCCTCTCCTTGTTCTCTGGCGAGGTGCCGAACGTGGGACAGAGTCTTGTTTTCCAAAGGCTACTGATTAATGGCTCGACACCGGCAGGGTGGTGCGTTTCGGTATGCTATTTGTTGACTTCAGATCCGGGTTCTCATGAAGTGGGGTGGTCATCTATAGGGGACCCCTGTTTGTCAGAGCCGACTGCGCCGTCTGTGTGGACGCCGGCTGGGACGGAGATAGGGTATCACAGCCGATTTAGCCGGCTGACCGTGTCTGTGCGGCGCTTGCAGATGGCTATGTTTCAGCTTGTGACACAGCAAAATGTAGCGCATCTGCGTTACAATACGCACTACGCTAATGCGCATCAGCTCCCCACAAACGTATCTACGGCACCGATTACATGAGACTAATTCGTTTTATCTACGTCAAACGGATCTTGTTTGGCTCACCCGGGCTGACTCCTCGACGGCCGGTAATTTGCATCACAAACGGAATAGGATTAGCGTACAGTCATGGCGCAGTTGCGGCATTTACCGGGATGACCGAACTAAATTTTAATTATTGAACGATATAACATCATTTGATATGCTCAAAAACATTAAAAATAAACATGAAATAAAAAATTGAAAACAAAGTTTTCTTGTTTTAAATCACTGAGCACTGATTAGCCATGCAGCGACAGCAGGGTGGTCAGAATAAAATTATCCATCAAAATATTTCATTCATTTTATTTTTGCTATTTAAATTCACCTTCAAAGACTAAACCAAAATATCAACACTTTTTTTTGCTATTTTCTACAAAGCATTCAATAAAAAATGCTTATTATTTTGCATTTTGACGCTTCCATTTAGCAAAGAATAGTTCTTGTGAAATACGTGCAGTTCCGGTCCGAGTCGTGCACCTCGGCTACATGAGCGATCCGTTCCAAATACGTACTACGCTAATTCGCATCAGCTCCCCAAGAACGCATTCAGTGCACCGACTACATGAGCAAATTCGTATCAGTGACGTCAAACGGATCTAGTTTGGCTCTCGGCCTGACGGAAGGTAATTCGCACTACAAATGGAATAGCATACAAATGTGGCGCATTTCCGTAGCAATAGAGGTGACTGAATTAAAAACTTAAAATCTTATGTCTTTTTTGCATTTAATCTGCTCAAAATATTCTCAATTAACTTAACAAAAAAAGTTAAACATAAAGTTGTCTTGCTTTGACTCATTGAGCACTTGCCTCTCTTGATTCGTCTGTAGTGCTGTCAGAAAAATGTTTCAACTGAAAGTACTTTGATATTTTCTTTTGGTTTTCACTATATTTATTTTGAAAACTTGACAAAATACCGAGATATTTTTTAAATTATTATTTCAAAAGCAGCAAATGAAAAAATACCTATTATTTTGCATGTTAATGTTTCTTTTTGCAAAGAAATAGTTCCTGTAATACGTATCTTGGTCCTATTCGCTTCTAAACCTCCTTTCTCAGCGGATTTTGTTCGGACCGCCGATTCGTATTAGCAGGTGGCATAGGTGTCGAGTTGTATACTTTTGGGTGTGCCCGGGCACCCCCAATGCTAAATTGGGCACCCCCCAAGGGGCTCTGGGCACCCACAACCAAAGTTGGTACTGGCATCACTGTTACGATTCTTTGAACGCATTGTTTTCTCTAATTCATAGGCGCGGGAACGGGGGTGGGGGGCAGTGGGGACAGTTTATCCCCCCCCCAACTCTGGGGCCGTGGGGGTGGTGTCCCCAGTCCCACAGCTTTAAGACGGAATATCGTACTTTTTTGCAAATGTTTTCTTTTTTGATGAAAACGCCAGGGGATGAAAAATAAGTGGCCTAAAACCGGCGAGAGAACTAGGTTTGGGGGGGTACTCTAGGTTGATTTCAATTATGGTGTGTCTCCCCCCCCCCCCAGTCTGAAAGTAGGTAGTTCCCGCGCCCCTGCTCTAATTACTGTACATCAGAATGCGTTGTAAAAATGGACACAATTTTTGCTTTATTTATACCAGACAGCAGCATTTGGTAGCCATCGACGCATTCGTGCCGCGTCAATGGGTTTTCGGTTCCAAGCGTCCTGAAGTTTTGCTTTGAGTGGCGAGAGTCTTTTGGCCCAAAGTATCATGGTTTAACCCGCGCACCAACGGGGATCCGCATTCCGCGCCAACTTCACACCGACGGGGGGCGGATACCTGCTCCCCGTGATATCTCGAGAACGAAGCAAGATAGGAACAAGTGGTAAATGGCATGGGATACAAACGGACAAAGTCTACAATTTTTACTGAGGTCATTTTCAGGTCAGGTAAAAAATGGCGTCACAGGGGTAAACAAGTCAAAATAGCGGCGCTTAAGGGTGCGTTTCACGCGACCTTTACACCACCTGGCGAGGATCTTGCCGACATAGAGATACGTTTCTAGACCAGTAGATGGCCCTAGCGCTGAACGCCGGTTTGTTGTCATAGGACAAGTATCACATTTCCCCTGTCCATCCATCTGTTAGCGCAGAGGGGTTGGACTGCCGGGCCGCCCCTCCCCATCCGCGCCCCGCGAGTTCGGGAGGATTGGCACGGGTCCGCCGCGCCGGTCAGGCCGGGCGGAAAGGACCAGATGTCATGCTTTCAGTCGAACCACATTGGGCCGAACCTGCGCCGACACACACGGATAGGGAAAGACCGGAATAATGAAAAGGCTAACAGAATGAGGTACAGGAAAGCAGCTTCAGTCACATTCATAGTGTTAGCTTCATTAATCCTCGCTTGGGGATGTGGGACGTTTTTTGGTCAAACTTGCAATTGTTGCCCGTAAAAGCGCCGCGAAACTTGGCGTAGCTTATCATGCATCAATTTCTAATCGCGTGTGAAATTGTGGAACCCCGGTCTCAGAAGTATAGGTCACCCAGTTCAGGTATATCCTAGATGTTCGAAACTCGGGTTATTGCATGAGCTATCAGCATGAGCTACACTGTATAGTGCCGGACTATCGGATCAGAAGGCACAGAGGAATATGCTTTAGAAAACTTTTTTTTGCAATTTTGTCACCGCTTCAGAGCTACAGTAGATGCCCGAGTCCTTTGAAAGTTGCAGTGCACGATGTAATAAGGCCATTGGTAGCTACAACTTGTATGTCTCGGAATCTTATAAGTTCATCCGGACTTAAATCCCCAAGAAATCGTTCGGGTCGGAGCTTTCGAATTGTATCACAAAACTTCGTCAGCGTGTCGTAATCGGTTTCGGGGGTATCGGTCGCAAAATTAAGGACGTTTTGCGACCGATTGTATTCCCGTGATGAGGTACTTCGAAATTGGTACCCTTTTTATGCAAAAGTATCAACTTCGAAAGTTGACCTTTTTACCAGACCTTGACCTAACCTCCACCAGAAAGTAACCTAAAGCGTCCCTCATGGCCGTCTAACCAAAACCATTGAGTTGGAAATGAAAAATGGGCCACAAAACATGCATCACACGGCCCTAGTAAAGTTGGGTTCATGTGTTGACCGTTGGTGACCTGACCTCTAGGTTACCTGAACTGGTATCAGTGACGTCTTTTAGCAACATCTGTATTAGGCAACCAACGCTTTATCGATGATTTTCGATAAAATGACTTTTAATCAATGTTATAACGCATTGTCTAGAAGGCCCGTGAACGGTGAAAAAAAAAATTAACTTTGACCTGACCTGTGACATCATCAGTGACCCTGAGGTCAATGAAATTAATTTTCTCAAGGCAACAGGACTATCGAACGCCGTTTGAGTTTTGCGAATCCGTCCAATAGTTTCGGAGATACGGGGGGGGGGCAAAAAATAGCCCCACCAGTGTGCGTCTTAACCCTCGCCGGCACAGGGTACAATGGAACACAGGGTGATCACAGGGCGTTGAATGTTGATGCACCCCCCCCCCCCCCTTAGGTTTTTCGCAAATAACTCGCGTAAAAAGCGGTCGATCGCGATGAAACTTTCAGTACCCTCGCATTGATCAATTTTACACCTACCCTAAAAATTTCATGACCCTGACCCAAATGACCTTTGACCTGTGACCTCTTTTCCGAGACCATGTTTGGCCGGAATCGCGATTCGGCGTATGTCGGCTCGCATTAGCCGCGCGTTTGCAAGCTTTTCGTGGTTTCAAACGTTCAAACATGTGATTTGATGTTGCTCCCATACATAAGGGTGGGTGTCAAGGTCACCTGAAGGTCAGGTCAGGTCATTGACCTTTGGTGACCTCGGGTGACCTCGGTTCACTTTTTCGAGTTTTACATGTTTTTAGGCTAGTTTTTGGAGCTGAATTCGAATTTAGCAACCATTTGAACATTTACGAAGTAGTTTTGGTGCCTTCGTAACATGTTACGAAGCTGTCAGAGGCGGTTGACACGTATTACGAATACCCGTCACAACCCCTACCGGTTGACCTGACCTGACCTGACCCGACCTGGTCTAAATGCTTAAAGATATCATCTCTGATCAAAACTAACACGATATTCGTGATCAGCACCCCGGAAAACCACATAACAGCCCCACTTTACGACTTTCTAACAGGTCCCGATTTTCCCGGTTTTCGGGTCATTGACCTGACCTGGAAGGTCACCCGATGACCTAGGACCTTAAAATTGGGTATCATCGGCTTCGTCTCGTGACGGGCAACCTGCTCGTTTTTTTTCGCAAAGCTCTAGCTCGATCAGGGGCCAAACGCGAGGGGGTGTCGTACCAACTTTGTGTCGTAACCCTTTGTGCCGTCGAAGGACGCAAAATGGCCTGTGCCGGCGAGGGTTAAGGTTATGTGATCCGAGGTCAATCTTTGACCTTGACCTTTCGAAGTCAACACATATATGCTACGAGGCGAAATTACGAGAGGACTACGATGCTGCTAATTGCTATTATGCAGTTTTTGCCTAGCTTTATTGCTTCAAAAGTGATACGTGAAAAACTATCTCTTGAGACGCTATTTCGACTGAAATTCAATCATTTATACATCATTTTGTTGCTAATCCGTTGAGAACCACGGTCATGAAAGTTTCATGTCGCTATCTTTCATAGATTCGCCAATATTGGCTAAAAAAAAGATAATTACAGCTTTCCCCGAAATTTGACCTTTGACCTGCCATAACTGGGTCAAATATTGAATTAGGGAAAAAGATACCATCAATCGCGAGTAGGTACTCGTTGAGAGCAATTGACTGCATCGACTCTTTGTTGCGAAGGGAGCTACGACGCTTAGTTTCGAAACGCCGGGGGAGGGGTATGAAAAATACCCTGCCAGGGCGAGGGGTTTGACATAACAGTCGAACTGATATTTGGTCTCACGTCACTCAGGGTCTATGTCTCCATGGAATTTGTAGGCATTGTTGGTTATTTTCATTATTTATGTTCAGCACGGACTGCCCAGGTCAGGTCAAATACGGGCAACGGACTGCCCAGTGCCCAGCCAGGTCAGGTCAAATACCTATTGTCAAAATATACCTGTTCGCTGTTCGCAATACCTACCATTCACATAAACGTGCGCACAAGGCCGTGCGCGGCTTTGTGCGCACGTTAAACTTTGGGCTTTAAATTCTGCCATAGAATCGGAATTGCGCGATCGGAGGGTAGAGGGCAGGGTCATCGCAACAAGCTTGGCTTAGCGGTGGCTCTGTCCTTGTGAATCCTTCCCATCAAAAGGTTCGGACAAAATTTATAAAAAAAAACTTGTGACATCTTTCAAAGTTGTTAGTTTCTCACAAGCTCTTCCCGGCTTACTCCCGAATCCCGATCAAGAGTGAGAGGCGCGCGATAGGAGACGCCTGGCTAGGCGTCGCTCATGGATAGATCGTGGGATGAGTCTCCGACCCGTCTGGTCACGGCGAAACTCAGCAGGGAGGGTTCAGAGCGCCTCGACGGCGGCCGAACGCCAGCGGAGCGCCGTAACTAATGGGTGTGACACTGTGTCAACAAACGCCGCTGAGTGACGGGCCGAGGGGACCGTCGAAACGCGCGGGCCATACAGCCAGAGACATCTCTCGGCGATTTTATGAACTAGCTGTGCAATGACTTTCAAATGAATAGAACTGCATAGTGATGCATGCAATGATGATTCACTCTACAGGATTGTGTAGAGAATCGATGTCTTTATGATTCCTAGCAGCCACATTTTTGAAATTGTTGTCATGACTTTCATGCAATGCACTGCAAGATGAAAATTGTATCATGCAAAACATAGTACAAAATTTGAAAAAAGGCTTGCTAGGAAATTTTTCCTTGACTTCGTCAGTCCAAAACTGCAAACATCACAGTCGTACGACAATCCGTTATTGAGTTCTATTCGTTTGAAATTTTGATTTTGCAATATGTTTGTCTAAATTGCTCAGTATATGTGGATTGCAGAACAACGGTAACCACTCTGTGATGACGAGGTCAACGTCCTTCATAACATATCTGTCAGCTGCCGTGAAACGTATGTCAGCGTCTAATGCGAGTGGTGGTGACGGTATCACGATAGGTATGCTGCGCATGACTTTCCCAGTGATAGGCCCGCATCTGTTAAAGGTCATTAACTCGTCGCTGGTGTCTGGAAAGTTACCCGCCGACTGGAAAGTGGCTCATGTCATACCGTTGCATAAGTCTGGCTCGATGGATGACCCGTCTAACTATCGTCCGCTGTCGCTCCTGTCAACTGTTGCTAAGGTCGCTGAGAGTGTTGTTTGCGGTCAGCTGATGACTTACCTGCTCACGCACAATATTCTCTCCGAGGTGCAGCACGGCTTCCGGCCCGGCCGATCCACGGAGTCGGCGATGCTGGATACTGTCAGTTTTCTCATGGATGGTCTGGATGACGGTCTCATCGGTTCTCTCACGACCGCCGACACTAGCAAGGCTTTTGACAGTGTCCAGCATCCCCGGCTCCTGGAAAAGCTGGGCTGGTACGGCATTAGCGCACACTGGTTCCGTGACTGGCTGAGTGACAGGTGCCAGATGGTGCGGGGTGGTGAGGAGGTGACGCCAATCACCCACGGCGTGATACAGGGATCACTTTTGGGACCGATCTTATTTTTGCTATTTTCAAACGATCTTGAGTCCTATGTCGACTCCAAAATAGTGATGTACGCCGATGACGTTCAGTTTTTACATCTAGCATCACCGAAGCGAATTTTAGAGCTGAAGACAGATACCGAATGTACTTTAGACATTGCGAGTCATCGGTTTGTTCAAAACTGCCTAAAAATCAACCCCAAAAATACCGAACTGTTAGTTGTAAAATCACGTAGGAGGCAGCTTGACTTTGATTTTAATGTACAGTTTGGAGATGATGTTATTCAAACTTCCGCTAGCATTAAGGTATTGGGTGTAATTGTCGACTCTGGCTTGACCTTTGAGCCACATGTGACGGAGGTGATTCGCCGATGCTACGCCACATTAGGAGGACTGTGTAAATCTTCGCGATGCTTACCGAAAGAAGTGAAGAAACTAATCGTTGAGATGCTGATCTTCCCCCACATCCGCTACTGTTTGTCGGTCTGGTCGGGCTGTGGCGTTGTTCAGCGTCGCCGCGTGCAGCGAGTTATTAATCACTGCGCACAGGTGGTTATGGGAGCGCGCCGCTCAGCACACGTGACTCCGCTGTTGGAGGAGCTCGGCTGGCCCCAGATAGACGAGCTTGTGGCGGAGAGTGACTGCGGTGTTGTTCACTACTTGGTTAACAATACCAGTGCGCCGAGGTGTCTCTCGGAGCGGCTCGAGCGCCGCAGTGACGTCTCTAGTAGGGAGACTCGTGCCACTGAGAGCGACCTGCTCCAGCTGCCGAAACCCCGCACCGAGCAGGCGCGGCGGTTCTTCCGGTACCGCGCCGTTGCACGCTGGAACTCACTGGCCCTGGATGTGCGTGACAGTAAAACGTCTGCTGGGTGTCGCAGGCGCTTTAGGAGGGCGCTTTAGGCTCTTATAATGTGTGATACCACGTCATACGTGCTGTACTTTTTTTCCTTTAACATCTTTACCATTCAGCGTATATGTATTTATGTATTGACACTTGGACAGAATAGCCGTGAATACGGAGTTCCAAACGAAATAAATGATGATGATGATGATCCAAAAACAAAGGCAATCGAAGCAACGATGCTCTAGATATTTACGAAAAACTTTTCTCATGGCGTTACGCGTGAAACGCACCCTTAAGGTACAGTTTTTTTCACGAATAACGATTGAAGTACCAATGTCTGTCATACCCACACCGAGTGACTGATTGCTTTGAAAATTTCACCGATTGATAAGGCCAACAGTTTGTACAAAACGAAAACTTCGATACCGGTGACCTAAGGTCAGATCAATTTTGCCACCTCCCCGTTATCTATAAGTCCATGGGATAATTCTTCGGAATGCTTGAGACGAGGCATTAGTATCACGGATAGTTGTCGGACTTTCGTTCCCGTCATGAGTTGACATGTTAGTTTCACAACATTTCGGCCAGTTACTTCTCCGGCCGTCGTCAGTTGTTCTTTGGTCCACAGAAAGATCTTGGGTGTTGCTGGCGTTGCGCCGTACGCGTCAACCTTATCGAAAGCTCCTGTGGTCAGCGGGAAATGATCTAAGGTTGCCCCGGTGGTAGGCGATAGTTGTAACTAAACTAATACACCCATTCTCGAAATTCGTATATGCATGGACGGAAGTAAAGTCCGTGTTTACAGGGACGTCCACGTTTTTCGGTGTCACGCCGTTGCCGTTGAATTTTCGACGATGCCCTCTTGACATGACAACAAGCGAAGTTGCCCGCTTGTTACTAGCCCGATTCTGTGCCGAAATTGACGTGTTTAAGGGTAGAGAATTCGACCGACATACATGGACCAAAAAAAGATGTGATAAGGGTGTTTGCATGGACAGTGGGCGGAGCCTAATTTCTCTATGAGTTATTTTCATATATCCATGGACTTGTGGGCGGAGCTTAACACAGTCCATGTAAGCACGGTTTTATTCGCTTACTCGATTTGAAAGCATGAACCCGTTCTAGTATCACCTTTAATCGTGTTTTATCGCCATTAGATTGTATGTCATGCGCGTAATTTAACCCTCGCCAGACCTATTGTTTTTCTACATACCGTTGGTACGACCCCCTCACCTTTTCGGCCCTAATAAATAATCTGAACTCATGTGACCTTTAGGAAAAATCCGAGATGTAAAAGGTGTGAGGCCTCTAGATGATATTAGCCATTAGGCACTGTAAGTTTCATCTCCCTTTGAAAGCTCCTCTGGCACTGAGAGCGTTGCGAAGTTGCGACATTTTAGGACCGTGCAGATGCTCACTTATGTCGTAGGTCATTGACTTGACCTGACCTGAAAATGCGGATGATGTCACAAGATTCGGGTTGAATCAAATGTCAGGTATGCTAAGGTCCAGCTCTCTATCTCCAGCGTGTCCCGACCTATCGTAAAAAAAATATAAAAGGCGCGGCGCTCCCCCCCCCTATCATTCGGCCGGCGAGCGTTAGTTAAACCGCGCCTGACAGGGAGGAGGGCTATTTAGAGCCCCTCCCCCTCCCTACACACTATACACAAACATATAAACACTAAAATGTGTGTGCAAATTTTATATAAAAAATGTGTGGAGATCTGATGATTGTTCGGAATGATGAACTCGAGTGAAGCGTGAATTGTCGGCACCGATCACCCCGTAAAAGAGCAAGAAAGTAGCTGCTAAAGAGTTAAATGAGGTCATATCACATGGGCATGAATACACTTACTATCGACTGTTCGAATTATTCAAATGTATTGCTTAAGTCTCGCTCAGCTTCCAAATTCTGCAGAACAGAAAAGACTCGGTTGATTATTGTTGCGAGATACACAGATGAGTTTTGAAATAAGAAAAAAACAAATGGAACGCTTCACACTATATATGATCAAATATCAGCCTCGCAAGTCAGCATGAATGATCAAAGAATGATATTACCTGGCGAACTGAGGGCAAACAATTGCATAATTTTAAGCCAGCTGATAATGATTTTCTTCGCGGTGAAAGGTAATCCGCCTATGTGATTGCGTCATACCGCCGCTCGTCAGGTCCGCATGAACAGGGCCAGGTCATTCGTTCGCGCGCCACCAGCGCGAGCGGACGGCGAATGCCGAGCGCATCAGTTTACATAACAACTTTGCACATGTTGAGGCGGAACAAGCAAATCCGCTGCCACAGACGAGGCATCTTTGTCACCACGCACCTTCATGAATGTAGACAATTAACATGAGTGTATGCCTAAACCTTGAACATGAATCTCGAGCCGCAGTCAACGGCGGCAGAGCGCATATTCTGGGCGGGCACGCACACGCGGCGGCTGCCGACTGTGCGCGCGCGCGTGGGGCGGTGGCACCAGTGGACGGGCGTCTAGCGTGCGCGTGGCGGCATCGGCGCCGGTAGACGGCCGTCTTGGCGCGCGCGCGGCGGCGGCGGCGGCTGTCTTGGCACGCACTCGTCGGCCAGCTGGACGGAGTCAGAGCAGCCAGATTCCCAACCAGAACTGACGGTCTTCCGATGCGGCGTCTTCAGTACGGCCAGAGACAGACTCGTTGTCCAGCGCCTCAGTCTCCTCCGTCTGGCATCACACAGGGGTGGGGCTGGGTTAATACAGGCTGACACGGGGAGTAGTTAGGTTTAATACCGATCTGGCAAGTGGGAGGGTAATGGGTCAAACACTGAGCTGACACAGGAGGAACGGCTGGGTCGAACACCGAGCTGACAAGGGGTGGGGGCTGGGTCAAATACCGATCTGACACGGGGAGGGGTCTGGGTAAGACATCAGGCTGACACAGAAGAGAGGTTAGATCGAACACCGAGCTGGCACGTGGGAGTAGTTAGGTCTAATACCGACCTGACGCGATGGAGGGGGCCGGGTCAAACACCGAACAAACACGGGGAGAGGGCTGGGCGAACACCGAACTTTCAACGCATAGGCGGTTACTCGACAGGCCGAAAAGGGAATGTCAGAGAGTAAGTCACCACAGGAGCTAATGCAAAAGGTAGCTGATATTAGGAAAGATAATTACTGACAGCACGGACACGGAAAAAGGCCAAGCTAGTAGTACGAGACACTATAAAGTATCACAAATTACCAAGAACACGTCGTTGGCGGTTCATGGTACGGCACATAATTGCCGCACAACTGCTATACGAGGCTCGGGAGACCAATTCCCCGCTGACCCTGCAGATGCACTATCAGCCAAGCCAGTTCAACAGCCATATCAGAGCGACTATGACGTATATAGCTTCCATCGGTACCCCCCCCCCCCCCCACCTAGTACCCACCTGTTCAGTATAATCAGCTGAGATGTAGATCAGCGGCCGCCCTGCCCGCAGGTGCGCATCTCTGGGGCCGCGGCCGCCGTCAGCTGTTGTGGTGTCCCCAAAGCTGCCGCCGTAGCCAAAACAAGGCTCTTGTGGGCCTCGTAGCCGGCGACCAAGATCGCCACCATGTCGTCGCGTTCGACATCGTGGGCCGCGCCGACGATGTTTCCCCGCGCACGGAGCCGGAGGCCGTAAAAGCACGGACACTCCAGCAACACGTGCGCCTAATTGTCTGCTGCTTCGCCGCAGACCAGGCAGCGGCCTGTTGGACATTCGGTGTCACTGCTGACTGCACTGGGCGCACTCGGACGTTGGCCTTCTTTCAATCCGGTGGAGATGCTGCCCCGATCATCCCCAGTGGCCCGACCAGCGCTGATAAGTGTAACAGCCTTCTCCCTAGTAGCAGCTCGGACCGGGGCGGGGGCGCCATGAGCTCCGCGCGCGCACTGGAGCAGAAGCGGCCCGCCGGGACCCATATGTCCCAGTCGTCTCCATCTGGTAGCGGCTTGGACCGGGGCGGGGGCGCGGTGAGCTCCGCGCGCGCACTGGAGCAGAAGCGGCCCGCCGGAACCCGTATAACCCAGTCGTCTCCATCTGGTAAGCGGAGCAGGGAGCCACCGCCGCCAAACCATCCTCCGCCGGCCCGTCCGAACAGATCCAGACGGCCTCATCCGGCAGCTCCCGGATGCATTCCTCCGCGCAGCACGGCCACTACAGATGCTGCGAGGCTGGCCCGCGGGCCGACTGCCGTCTGGACGCGCGCGCGCAACGGCGGCGCCAGCGAGCTGCTGTGTAGGCACTCGCCCGTCGGCCAGCTGGACGGAGTCAGAGCAGCCAGATTCACCAAACCAACCGGAACTGACGGTCTTCCGACGCAGCGTCTTCAGCACGGCAAGAGACAGGCTCGTCCAGCGCCTCACTCTCCTCCGTCTGGCATCACACAGGGGTGGGGCTGGGTTAATACAGGCTGACACGGGGAGTAGTTAGGTTTAATACCGATCTGACAAGAGACAGGGTACTGGGTCAAACACTGAACTGACACAGGAGGAACGGCTGGGTCGAACACCGAGCTGACAAGGGGTGGGGGCTGGGTCAAATACCGACGTGACACGGGGATTGGACTGGGTCAAATTTTAGACGTTTCTGTCACTGGCGGTGGACCTGCGCGTCACCCTCCCCGTCGGCGCCCACCTTCGGGACCACGGCCGTAGCCAGCTCGGCCAGCTCCAGGTCACCCTTGACATTCTATAGCTTAATCTGAACACCAGAACACACAGGTCAGGTCAATTATCAGTATTTTGAGTAAATCAATAACATTTTACCAGTTTCCCACGCATTTACTTTGATGCACCATAAGAAGCGGCGGTTGCTGTGCACTAACGTTTTCCCTGTAACTACCCCCCCCCCCCACACACACACACAGGCCTGTACCTTCCTGCCGTCCTCTCTTCAGTTCTTGTGTGCGGGTTCCCTCGTCCGTAGCAAGCCCCCCCCCCAGACCCGACACACCTGTATCCGATGGGCGTCCGAGCGCGAGACTGTTGGTGATGGCGACGGCGTCGCCTGTATGAGCGCGCGCGAACAGTTTTTCTCTGGAATCCCTTGTGCACTGAAGGTTCATTTTTCTGGAGGTCGCATCCTGCAACGAGGAAAAAAATGTTAAAGAATAGCAAAATCCCAAGGGATGATGCATTACTTACCTATATGGCGGGCATCACCATACAGTTATGAAAATGCCATAAACATTTAACTGTCAAAAATGGAAATATGGCTTATGTGGCCTGCATCACTATGTTGTCATGAAAATGCCATCAAAATTCAAACATGACCATTGACCTTGAGTCTGAGTAGGTATCTTTGTACCGGGCATGAGCTGAGTTTCTGCTTAGCCTGAATACTCTGAAACTGGGCTTCAGCCTCTTGGGCTCGGCTGGGCTCTTTGACAAAAGCTTATCACATGAGCAAGTCTCTGACTGAACCGGTCAGCGGTCTCTTCAACTCAATGTGCTATAAATTGAAAATTTTGATGGAAAACAACATGCAGTTCCATTGATATTTCACTTTTTTGGATCATTTACATTTCTGTTCTCACAAACCGGAGCTGAGTTTTACATAGGTGTGGGGACAGGGGGAAAGGGGGCGACCGGAGGGCCATGCCCCCCCCCCACTTTCGGAGGTGGGGGGGGGGCAGCAATGTTAACTCCCCCCATTTTTTGATGAACTTTTGCGCCTGTATATACCACTCGGCACCCTGAACAGTGAACACCAAAACTTGACGATTCTTCAGGTTCGGCTTCCCTTCGAAATTCGATGAAGATTTCCTTTTTGTATCTACAGCGTTAAAGTTAATTAGCGCAAATTTCCTTCACTCAATGTAGGAAACCATATCAGAAGCAACAAAAGAGAGGTCTGTTGGCAGTATTACGTTGAATACGAGGCGAGGCGTATGATAGTAGTGAAAGAAAAGATTAGACAACAGTGGCCAGAGGACCGAAAAACCCATGCTTTGCTGCAAATAAAATAAAAATAAATCTGCTTTGCTGAGCCGAACGCATTGAAAATTGCAGATGCTTTCATCACACTGTCATCATCATGTCTCCATCAAAAGTTACTGTCAAAAACTTATGGTGAGCATTGGTGAGATTTCTGGTGACCTCTAGGCTCTACAGTCTACAGGCTTCTGCACACACTGCTAGGGGCCATGCTGGTCACTGAGGAGCCACGCTTGTCAGTGCCCTTACGCCGGTCTCTAAGAGCTCCAAGTGGTCGATCTCTGAGGATCCCACGCAGTCTTTGGAGGCTTCACGTCGGCCCCCTGGTTCTTAGGTCATTAAGGACTAAGCTGGTCCATTTTAAGCCTCAGCAGTCAGTATAGGTCTAAGAGCCTCAGGTCGCCCTAACGGAGCCAATATCGATCTCTTAGGGGCCCTTTGCTGGTTGAAAGCAGATGCCCTAAGCTTTAAGAGGTCCCAACTCGAGTTATGATACCTGCTCTGGCCCTTGATGGCTCCATGTCGTCCTCAGAGGCCTCACTCCGACCTCTGAGGTCTCATGCTGGCCTTTGAAGGCCCCATACGAACAGATGAACCCACGCTGGCCTCAGGGCCCTACGAACGATGGCCTTAAGAGGCCCCTGCTGACCTCATGGAACCCAGGGAACATCTAGAAGCCTATACCGGCCTTTGAAGGCCTCGTACCGGCCTCTAAGGGTCTTCTCCGAGGGCCCAGTTCTGCATAAGGGCTTAAAACGGCTGGCGAGGTCCTCGAGATGGCCTCTGATGGTTTATGAGGGCTTAGCCGTCGGAGGACCGAGGAGAGCAATTAGATGCATCGAGAGTATTCCGATAGGGTTTTGGTAGAAGGGATGCAACTACCTGACATAATGACATAAATGACCGTGAATTGATCGACCTAGCGGCTGCGGAGATCTCTAAAAATAAGCCTCCAGGCTCTAAACAAGCATAAAAATACATCACTTGAGCGGATCAACATTGACACCCATGACTTTCCACGTGGCACGGCAAGGGCCGGGCCGGAAGCTGCGGGGTCACAAAAATAGGTGGAGCGGTGTGTTCGAGACTGGCGGGTGCCAGCGAGGGCCGGGCAGCGGAGCAGCACGTGCTCCAGGACATAAAACTCTTCTCGGCACACGGGGCAGAGCGCCGCGGGGCACCGCTTGTCCAGGCACTGTTGGCCTGCCGCGGAGGGGAGACGGCCGATTTGGTGTACGTACTGGAGCGAGCGGCCCCAGTGGCCTGCCCTCATGTGGTGCACCGAAACGGCGTCCCCCCGGTCCTCTCAGAGGATGGGGACTGCTGCGTGCTCCCGAAGAGTGGCTTGAATAGTGACTCGGAGTCGGACCAGTTGCTGCACCATTGACGCGAGGCCTCCCGGCGTCCCAGAAGACCCTGCTAGGAGCCGCCATCTGGACCGAACTAGCGGCTCTGGCCGGTCCGTCCCGCCGGATCCACCTGCAGTGGGTGCCGTCCCATTGCGGCGTCGACGGTAACGAGCGCCGACCAGATCGCCAAGGAGGCGGCCGCGCTCCCCCAGGCGGCGGTCCCGGTGGACGTCGCTACCGCCCACCGTGCGGCCGTCAGAATGGCCCGCGACCGCACCACCGCCGTCTGGCCGGAGGGCTGGTACCGGACCCTGATGGGGAACCGGCTGCCGCTACCGGTCGCGACGGGGGACAGATCGTCGGCCGTCGACGTCCATCAACTTCGCGCGGGCCACTGGTCGGGCTCCCGCCAATACCTCCACCGGATTGGACGGAACTCTTCCGAAGATTGCCGCCAGTGCCCTGACTGTGCCCTGACTGTGCGGCGGGCCGGTGCACCGTGTGCCGGGAGGAGGCCGACACGCCCCGGCACCTCTTCTTCCGGTGCCCGGCCCTCATAGGCTGGCGTCTCCGGAGGTACGGGACGATTTTCCCGAGCCCGGAAGACGTCCGCGACGACGGAGAGGTGGCGGCCCTGGCGGCCGCCGTGAGGGACCTCCAGAGCCGCACGGCTACACCGCGGTAACGCGGCTGGAGGGAACAACAACAACAACAAGGCCGCACAATGAACCGCCCGGGTAGCGAGCGGGCGTCCGAGGGCGGGGCGACCGCTTGTTTCGCCACGTCGTTCGTGCTCTCATTCCCCTCGATCCTGCAGTGGGCAGGAGCCTGGAACCCACTGCAGGATTACTTCACGACGCTCGGCCATGTTTAACAAGGTCTTCCATGCCTATCTCCGCGCCGAGGGTGGAGGCCTCACCTGGGCGGAAGCTCATCCCCTGAATAGACTCAGGGCGGCTCGCAAGTCGAAGCACACGACGACCGAGGCGGGGGACGTCCCATCCCAAACCCTCTCCAGAGCCGCCCGCAGGTGAATCTGCTGCTAGACTAACAAGCGTGGCGAAAAATTCGGTGACCGCCATTCGCCGAAAAAAATCTGCGGCCGCCCTGCTCCGAAAACTTAGCGGCCGCCATGCGCTGAATTCGACGCATGCGAAGTTACGCCGGAGCTGAAATTTTCGGCGCAATCCCCGCCACCACGCCGGACATATTCGGCATCACGTGTATTTTTTTCCAGTCTGGCAACAGGAACGGAAAAATTATAGTCATTTGATGTTTTCACTGGATGAATTGCTTTGAAATGTCCAAGGAAGTGGCCCTTGAAAGCCGCTCTTCTGTAAAACTAACTGGCGCAGTTCAGAAGCTACTTGACAGTTGCCACAGCCAAGTTGATTTCAATTTTCAAACTCAAGGAAGACTTTAAAAATCCCAAATTTCATTCCACAGGTTCCACTTCATTTTAATTTTCAAATTTGCGGAATTTTAGCTCAAAATTAGGTAGGTAGATATGGTAGGTATAGATTAATATTTGTGGTTCTCATTGCAATGTCAACCTGCAGATTTTACAGCATTAAGTGTTTCTGCTTTTTATGACACAGATGCTGGGTGAAGATGAGTAAATTCACAAAAGAGAGGAAACACTTTGACCAGAGCATGGCCATGGACATTCACCTAAGTTACAAGCTTGCATTTCATACAAGGCTATTGTGTCTTTTCAGTAACAGCAGCAGGTCAGCAAACTCATCCACCAACTGTGCCCCTGCAACTGGGGGAAGCAGGGAAATGAAGTGTGACTAATGGTTGGTGACAAAGCCTATCTATTCATCTGAGTCTGTCTCAGCTGAGTCTTCATGGGGGAAGCACTAATAGTTATGCAATGTCTGTAATTGTTATGAGGTAAAACAGTAGCTGCAATGTTGGATTATATACATAATACATACCTATGAGGCAGAATAAAAGAAATCTGCCAAGTTAATTGCAAATAATTTTATAAAAAGGTAAATATCATCAACCATGGTGATCAACCATGTCTCTCAATATAGAAAATTGACAGAAGTCAAAGCAAGGTTGTCAAACAGCACAGCTGCCACATACCAAAAATACTCTATTAATTCAGATTTAAAAATGGATACACCCATAAATGATCACATTGATACATGCTTATGCAATCTCCAAATTAACATTTCCATACAATGTCCAGCAAAAAACCGCAGCATAGGTACCTATCAAAATTAGGTGCCGGGGACCCCAAAAGCCTTAAAACTATCAATTGACACCACAGGCAGAATTTGAGGATTTTATAATTTATAAAACAATGTATGATTTTTCCCCTTTATCATAAAGACCACAGGCCAGCCAATGACCATGCGCAACAACACAATTGGACAGTGATGAAATTTAACTATAGGTACCTACATATATGCCTCTGGGAAAAAATCATATTTTCATTGCTCTAATCTACTATGGATATTACCTTTAAAAAAATTGAGCCAAGATGGTCTAGAACCCTACCAACCAGGACTTCGGAAATGGCATTCGGAATTATGTCTAGTGTAGGTACTACACATGGCTAGGGGAGAGCGGGGTGAGTTGTATCATGTTCAAGTTGTATCAGGGCGAATTGTGCCAAACTTATCCAATAGATAGCGCTCGTGACACGACCAGCCGACGAGGTTTTCGGGGCGCCATCTTCCCCTGTTCTGTCGTGTGGCTGGGTGGACGCGTCTCGAGGTGAGAGCCGATTTTATGTTTTTTTAATGTCATTCTAAAAAAATAAGTTGCAGGAAAATGTGTGTTTTGGGCATTTAGATCTGCACGAATTTGAAAGATCTCCGTAGCGGTGGTGAGGGTAGGTTCTAAGGCTGCGTGAGTGAAAATGGATTTCTCCAGGTGTCCGCTGTTTTTGAGCACGAGGATGTTTTTTTTCCAAGATGGCGGCGAGGTACATGTTGTATCAGAGCCGGGTGGGGTATGTTGTAACATGTATGTATGTATGTATGTATGGGTATGTTGCTTTTGATCGCGAAAGCTAAGTCCTGGCTCGCGTTTGTAGGTAACTGGTCAATGCTCGTTCCATTTCGGCACAATGTGTTGGCTGCTTTGCTCTTAACGGGTCACTTTTGCGTCTAGTCTGTTGATGTTTCGTTCGCTTCGATGTTTCGTTCGGATTGACCTAAGTTTGGTCTAATAAAGGTGAAGCCTTTGAGCATATACATTGTATTAACCCCATTTAATGTTGTTGTTATGTTCAAAACCAGTAGCAAGCACACTCCCTGAAACGTGAAATAGTGATACAAATTACCCCACCATGTGATACAACTCACCTAAGCCATGGGGCAAGTTGTATCAAAAACATTGTTCTATTCGGCAGACCGTAGAAGAAAAACTAGTAGAAGTAGCGGAAAAGTTACTTTGCACAAAAAAGCAGAAGAATCAAGGAAGGAGATAGTATGGAAATAATGAGTTTATCACGGATAGTTACGAGGTTATGGGTCTCGGAGTAAAAACTGATACAACCCACCCCACTCTCCCCTACAGTTTATTATTTCTTGACAATAAAATGGCTAATAACATTTTCTTTTGTAATCAGATAGATCAGCACCACTGATAGGCAATATAACATCTATATATAAAAGTGAAGGAACACTCAGTAGCTGGCAACGCTGCAGACCTGTGCCGTCTGCAGTGTCTAACTTTGTGACTCTGCGTAAGAGGTTGGTAAATTGATTGATTTTCCCCAAATATTCCAAACTGACTTTGGAGCATAAGCAAGATAATGCTGTTCTTGCAACAAAACTAGATTTTAAGGATTCATAACTGTGACTGTGACTGTCTTGAGCAGGCTCAGCTCAACAGCCCCTATTTGTGTACAAATACCTATAGAACAGCATGTCAATATATTGACAGTGGTAGTCTATTTATTATTAGGAAAAGGTCATCTCATTCAAGCACAGGAAAATCAAGCTTGACAAACATGGCATGCCTAAGTCTAATGCTGTGGCACGGATCACCTAATGTGATCCGTGGCTGTGGCCACGCTCTTGGGCTTAGAAAAGTGGGGCAACAATACAAAATACAAAAATGCATAGTAGTATGCCATACAGCCGAATGCTTACCTTTCTATTTCCACCCATCGTTATCCACTCGCCTAGAGCACAATCCAAACGCCAACCAAACGCGACACGACTCTCTTCCAACACAGAAAAACGCACATGGAAATTGCCAGAATTGCCGCGAGAACTTTCTCGGCGCCGCCGATGTTGCTTACCAACGGCTTCAAGCCTTGCAACAGCTGACGATTAGTGAGAACTGACTTCTTTTCATGGACGACCAATCAGAATCGGTCTTACAAAAATGCCAACCAATCAAAATGTCGCTCTAAAAGGGCGATGCTATCGCCACGTGGTGGTGAAAAAACACACTAATCTAGGATAGCATTTTACATAGGAGTATTCTCAAGGACGAACGGGCGCGTCCATGCATTTCGGATGATTGGTATATCGCTTCATCGTCCATGATAATGCCCGAAACTGCTATTAGGAATTCATGGACAGCGAGACGTCCATGCAATCCCAGCCGTCCACGTTAATACCCTAAAAACCGCAAATTGTCCATGGGTTTACAACATTTCAAGCACACTCCACCGCTCGAGGCAGACATAGCGGCCATACAAACGAACATCTCACCTCAAGACGGGAACAAAAGTCCGACATCTATTATCAGTGTCAATGGTAGGAAATTAAAATGCGTTTTTTTTTTCTGGACGGACACCATTCTGAACACTTCCAAAACACCTATTAACAATTCAACATGACACACTGAACTGGAAAATGACACCCTACGTGAAAATGACGTGACCCTTCCTTATATCCCTGAGGTCATCTCAGTTCACAAAAGGGAGCCACACAGTTTTTCGTTAATAACTTCTGGTAGGCGCATGCTAGGCGATGATCGACTAAACGGATCGACTGACATGCAACATAACCTTTTCCGGTCAGGTCTTGACCTTGACCCGGGGTCAAATTTCAAAATGAAATTTCAAGGTCAAACTATAGTTTATTCGACGCGTCTTGATAAGAACATGATGGCTGGCAAAATAAATGTCGTGACTTTTTCGAGTAAAAAAGCTATGGCAGAAAAAAAAAACTTTTTCATAAGTGGCTATTATTGGATTTTTGCCCTCTGGAGAGTTTATCCTAAGCCGTTGACCTGAGGTCAAATCTGAGGACTACTTTGGCGAAAGAGCGTTGAAAGAGCTATCGAATGCGTTTTTCCGTGGCGCTGCAGCTCTATTAGTTCCCAAATTATGCGCCAGGTTTTCGAAAATTGTTCAAACAATCCAAACTTGACCTTTTATGACCTCTGGCCACCTGAGCTTTGACATGACCTTATAAAGACCAAGTATTCTCCTCATTTTAACTGTCTTTCCAATACCGCCTACCGCATGTCGCTACGTGGCCCAGGAGCCGAGTTAGACGGGGGTGTTCAGACACACACCCCCGGCCCGGCGCGGAAGGCGCTCAGCACCGGCCCAGCGCGGATGATAAAACAGCTCCGTCTCCGTCTTTACTGGGTGGGCAAACACACTCCACTGGGTGGGCAAAAATCGCTAATGGGTGGGCGATTGCCCACCCAGTTAACATGGTATCCAAGGCCCTGATACTAACACAATGCAGTTTTATCTAAAAAAAATAGCATATGAGGTCTGCCTTAACCCTCGCCCGTATTGGTGTTTTTTTTTTTTCAGCCGCGAACGCACAGCCCACCGCTAAAGTAATGTAGGGTTTTACCAATCTCAACGGTTGGCTTTGACTGGCGATTGTTTAATGCGGAGTGATCGAAAAGAAGATGTCAGTAGCTAAAGTTGCAGTTGCAAGGGTGACGATGCATATAAGCTACAAAGTTTCATTGTAGTCTGGTAAATCGTTCCTAAGCTTCAGAAGCAGAACATACCCATGACTGAAACCCCACATTTTAACAGCTTATGGAAAGGGAAAGCCTATCATTCGTGCCACACAAATCGTAGTAGGGGTGTGGCTATTATGATCAACCACAATATACAACATGAACTTATTGATATTCAAAAAGCTAGCTGTGGAAACTTCTTAACAATAATATGCAAAATAGGTACGAGAACATACCTTCTTGCAAATATATACGGCCCAAATGAAGATAATCCTATTTTTTACCTTTCTCTTCAGAGTCGCATTGAATCTTGTCATACTGATCATATTATTTTGGCCGGAGATTTCAATTTTGTAATGAATTTCAATAAAGACACGTAACATTACGCACGCGAACACAATATAAATGCCAAAAGAGTTTTCAGTAGCTTTGTGAATGAAAACACACTTCATGATATATGGCGAAAATTATATCCAAATGACCTACAGTATAGGGGAGACCCGGGAGGTATGGGCCGGTTTTGTGAAGAGGCAATCTTCTTCCAGTGGGCAGTGGCTACACCCGGTTTTTCACTCTGTGCACGTGAAATTGCCTTTCGCCTGCAAAGTGTGCCTGATATTAGGCATCTGGGATCAACTATTTTGTCTCAAGATAACTTTTAATAAATCATGCGCTTTTTCGATCCCTCAAAATACACCGGGAGGTATGGGCCATGGCCCGGGAGGTATGGGCCGGTGCCATGTTTCATATACTTTTCTCGACAATGAGAACAATACTTGTAGCTGGTATCTACCTTGATCTCTCTTAGAGCCCAGGAACCGCATAAGCGGCGAACAGCTTACTTCATGGAGGTCACTTGGGCACATATGTATTTTGGTAAACTCAATCATGCACCATGAAATAAAATATATAATATTTTTTTTTGTTCGAATGAAATTTGAAGCTAAATTTTCAAGCTAGCGCGACAAAAATAAAACTTATTGAAGATGACACTCCATGAAAGCATCTTTTTATTGATTTATGATCAACGGGGGTGGGTGGCCCGAACCTCCCGGTTAGGACGCCAGAATTTGCGTAGCATCTCAGCTCATAATCTTGCAAGAAAGCTTCAAATTGTCAATCCAGCCTTAATTTGCATGCTTTAAACTTAATGTTAGCATTGGTCTGGCATCATAAAACGAGCCTGGCTCAAATTTATCACAAATTTCCTGTATGTACAGCATTTTACTCGAAGAAGGCAAAAACGCTTTATCACTGCTCACTGCCAAAGAAGACTGAGGAAGATTTTGAAAATCACGTGGGTTGTGTAACGGAATGGCTGCTACCAGTTTACGCGGTCAAATGTGTAAAAACACGCAACACTTCTTCAAAACTGCGATGGCCCATACCTCCAGGGGGCCCATACCTCCCGGGTCTCCCCTACATGGACAAAAAGGAATCCATTGAGATGTGGGAGATTGGATGATTTTCGTAGATGAGACGCTTGTGCCGTTAGTACAACACGTCTTGATTAACCCCGGTTATAAAACCGATCATTGTATAGTAGAAATGAACATTCACATTGCGGAAATAAATAAAGGCCCAGGATTGTGGAAATTCAACGAATCAGTATTAAAAGAGGATGAGTACATAAACATAATACAATCAACAATAATAAATGTAGTAAGTCAATATGCTATCCCAGTATATAATGCAAAATACCTACATAATGAAAATAACTTCAATTCAGTTGAATTTACAATAGAGGACGGTCTCTTCTATGAGACTCTTATTATGTCGTTAAGAGGAGAAACAGTAAGATACCTACTGCAAAAGATAAGCAAAGAAAAGACGATTAGTAGAAAGAAATTTAAATAACAAAATAGAAATGGCACACACAAATTTCAACCATAATAAATGCGAAGAAAATGCACGGTTATTAAATAAAGCTCAAGAAGAGTTAGAAACCTACCGAAAACCATACGTTTAAGGGCTTATCATTAGATCAAGGACACATGCACTCAATCAAACCCCGATTAGGCTTCTGGGCGACCTCAAAACAAAACACAAGGCAAAAGGAAGTAATGCTCACCAGACTTAGAACCGGACGCACCAGACTCAACGCACCATGGCTAGAACCACAACAATATAACATTTGTGCCTTCTGCAAAGTCAACACAGTGCCTACAGTTCAACACATCCTGCTAGAGTGCTCTCACTTCAACCTCCACCGACAACACATCATTGCCTTCTGTCGGCAGGAGAACGTAACGTTGAGCTTAGATCAGCTTTTAGGTGACAGACACCCAGAGCTATTAGCACTTCTCTTCAGATATTTACAAGACACTAAGCTAACAGGAGCACTCTAAAGCACACATAAACGTACAGTTAAGTGCCGTGCCCAACATCCCAACAGTTGACTTAGCGGTAATCACACTCGAGAATTCTCCTGGCTCCGCCTTGCGCTGGTCCAAGCTTGGTGCCAGTTACGCCGGCTGACACCCAGTACACCACTCAACCGTGCGCTGGTCCAAGCTTGGTGCTAGATACGCCGGCTGATATTCACTACACCACTCAGCCGGGCGCTAGTCCAAGCTTGGTGCCAGTTACGCCGGCCGACATTCACCACACCACTCAACCGTGCGCTGGTCCAAGCTTGGTGCCAGTCACGCGCAGACAGGAGAGATTCAAAATTAAGAGAGGCCAACTGGTCTTCACCTCTTCAAAGTTGTTAAATGGCCATGCAGTCTTGTCCTTCAGACAATAATTATTTAGGCCTATGCACCACCCGGCATTGTAGGGTGAACGCGACACCCGGCGTGAGAGGGGGTGTGGAGATTGCCTCCTAACCCGCACGATAAAGAACCCATGATGTAGTTCGTGAAGAGTAGGCCATGTGCCGGCACCATGGCAAAATTAATCCCAAATCGAATTTATTGTCTTGATGGAGGACAAAGTGCTTAACAACCCTTTAAAGTAACTATAACGTAAAACTAATTCTAACAGTAGGTAAAGTAAGTCCCAGGATCCCACTCACCTCCCAAGAAACCCACAACGCGTTACCGAGCACTTTAAATGTCAAAATTTTAGAACTCACACACACTTAATTAAAGTAAATGAGCACTTGCAATATCAAAATTCTAGCAATTGGATATTTTTCTAGCAAACAGATTCTTTACAGGCGGCCGAATGTCCAATGGACAGGGACGCCTTAAAACCTCATTTTCACTCACTCACTCACCCGTACCTGGCGCGCACCCGCGCGCGTCCGTACCCGGCCCGCACCCGCGCACGTCCACTGCCGGCACTGACAGACGGGCGTGCTGCCGTCGGCGGTCCTGACAGATGGGCGGCGGGCCCGGCTCCCGCAGCTCCGGCAGCTCCGGTGACTGTTCCGGCAGCTCCGGCAGCGAGCGGCGTCTCCGGCAGCGCTCAGCAGCGGCGCCAAACAGCAGCAGCGGCTGAGCCAACAGGCGGCCGCGGAGGCACGCCCCCCCCCTTGCATTGTTCGTCCATGGAGATGTCTGCAAGCACGCCCATTGTTGAGAAGGCACGTGCATCCATGGCTGAGCACTGAGCAGGCACGTGCGACCCCTTTGCACATTGTTCATCCATACATATCAATATAATTTACCTTATTGATTAGTGTGAGTCTTAAAAAATCTTAAACTCAGAAATACCACAACGCAGGCTGCCTGGGTGCGTGCTAATATGAACATAATGAACATTATACATTAGTGCAGTACCTATAAGCATCCTAGCAAGTAGAAGCTGGCAAAATGCAAGGAGCTTACAAAGCATGCTTATATGTAGATAACTGAGGATGATTCTCTCAATTGAAGCATGATCCGCACTCAGCAGCTTCTTCTGTTTTGTTCCACAAACTAAAACTGAAATGCCTCAATTTTCCTCAAAATATATTCATTTATCACTCATAAACAACAAAAATATACATTAAGTAGGTACCAGGGCAATAAAAACATAAAAGTTACATATTTTTCATGTACCGTCCTTTCACAGCAACAATATGTAGAAACGCACCAAGACGTTCACGGAGAGCTCACCCATAACAAACTAAAGTTGAAGCCGGGGCTCTGCTGCAGCAGCAGGGGAGACGTACAGGGCACAGAGGTCATGTCACAACATCATGTTGTACGACCTGTTGTTCGAAAAACAAACAGATCAACGTAGATCTTGAAAAACTGTAGCGCTTTCTTCAGTCACTTAGGTAAGCTTTCTCGCAAGACCTTACATTAGATTCACCACTCTTGACAAAATAATCAGATTGAAACTTAGCTCTTGTGCCTGATGCACTTACATTTCAATTTATTGAAATAAAACACTCAAATTTACCCTTGAAAATTTTTGACATTTAAATGATATTAACATCAAGATTTTGATGATCAGCAAACAAGCTATTCAAATCACACCGATATGATAACTTTGGCAATGTTGCTAACTCTTGCTGTCTTATTGAAAAGCAAATCTTCAATTTGTTCATATCCAAATCCAATGCCAAGCACTGAAATCTTGTTGCAAGGCCCTAAAAACAACAGACAAAAACAAAGCAGACAAGGCCCGTCTTGTGGAAATCGCCAGTGCGGTGCAGCGGCCTTAGCGAAATTTCCCAAGGCTGCTCTTTGTTTACATTTTAGCGATGGGCTAACTTGGCCGCCCAAGTACTTGTTTTACGTGAGTAAGTACAATTTTGTCAATTTTGAAACGGCTATATCTCGCAAATTTTGGTACCGATTTACATTTTATGCATATCGTTAGAATCGGCAGAGTCTGGGGAGTTCATTGGTTGGAAATTTATGCCGATTTCTTTCAATTTTTAAACCCTGATAATCCCTTTAATGAAAGACACATTGGTTCGCTGACTTAAATCAGGGATCGAATCTCAAGATATCATGCCGTAATAAACACTTTCATCTCAACAAATGGATAGAAAATGGTATAAATGCTCTTAAAAATGCATTTAAGCTTCATGCTGCATGAGAACGTTCCTTTTCCTCTTCCTCCAACACGCAGACATTCAAACCGACGGGCCCGTCACCGTCAAAAGTTGAACATTGCTGAACTTTCCAAAGCGACGGCCGTCAGGTCCGGCGCCGGCGCAGTCAGCTGTTGCCGGCCGTCAAACGCTGCCGGTTCACACATGCCCGTCGACCTGACGGCCGTCGCTCCGTCGGTTTCGGCCGTTTTGACGGTGTCGGGCCCGTCACCGGCAGACCTTACGGGCAAGTGTGAATTGCGTTTTAGCGTCAGAGTGAAGTTTGTTGACACTGCCATGGAATTTGGCAGAAATAAAAGGAATATTCAGAAACTTATTACCAAACTTAACTTATTACCAAACTTACTTATTCAGAAATAGAAGGAATACGACTAATTATCCCTTATCAACAGTGCTAAAAACATGCATCACAAGAATGCTTTTAGGTACATGCTTTTATGACGCCATTGATAATTTGCAATAAAGGACGACTGGGGTTTGGATTTACAGTACTTAACATGGCGTTACTATGCGTTACATGTGTTAATATATGATTTCTGGTGCAGCAACCACGTTGGCATGGTTAAGAGCTTCGGTGTTGAAAGCTGCAGACCATGATTATCACCCACAGTTGCGCACAGTTTTCTGTACTGCTGTCGCTAGCAAACGCCAGTATTCGCATTTGATTGGTCTAACGGCGTTTCATTTGCAAATTGAGAACACTCTTTAGTTGTATTTTGGTTTCTGTGTATTTTGTTGATTTTGCTGTCGGATTTGGTGGTATTAGGCAAGTATAAGGTATTTTTAGTCACACCATGCCCGTGGTATTAAGCACTTTAATTTTTATCGTGAGGGTTACCAGTGCCAGGCTGGGTGATTTTGTTTGAAGTTTTTGTTTTATGGTTTAGTTGAGATGCAAATAACCAGGGCAGAGTTTGTTGCAAGCCGCAAGGCGTACATTGCTTATTGTTTTATTGATAGGTCATGCCTCAATTACCAATCCTACGAAGTATGCAATCTACCGCAAGTCTTTATAAACCTAATACTTAGATTAATTTTGTGCATCTGCTCTCTCTTTGTGCGCTTCTATGGTGTTCTCCCTCTTTATTCCATCCTCTTTTTCTCCTCTGCGGCTCAACCCCCTGCTTAAATGATGTTTTCACGGCTTTCAACTGGGTAATATATAAAAATTGCTATTCTGTATATTTCGGCATATTTTGCTATACCTTTTACAACGGAAAAGAGCTACATTTCAAAATGACGAATAAGTTTGCGTAGCGCCAAAATTGGTAGAAGAAAATGTTAAAAACGCGCAGATATTCTCAACACACTTATCACAAGAGGATGCGGAAATCGAAGCCATTATCACATCAAGAAAAGAGGAACAGCGAAGCATCACGAAAGAAACATGACATATATATGTTGCAGGCACTTTAGAAAATCAGTCATTTTGTAAAATGCCTAGGTATTTTGCAAAATGCCTGATTTTTCAGGCTTTTTGCAAAAAGCCTAGGCATTTTACAAAATAACTGACTCTCCAGTCATTTTGCAAAATGCCTAGGCATTTTACAAAATACCTAGCCATTTTACAAAATGACTGAGCAGCGTGTTGTAGATACGAGTACCTAATTATATACGTTTTGGTAGCGTGTAGGTGGACCGAGGAGTCCAGCATTATGACCAGAGGAGTCCAGCAGTGGGAAGTCCATACCTACCTCTATTTTGAGAAATGCAGGCCCGCGACATTTCCAACCCCCACGTCAGCGACGCTTCTGGATTTAAAATGATCGATCTGGAGCGTCAACAAACGACTGGCCCTATGCCGGCCTGTATCTGTAAAACTATTAGAGGTCGCGAGGATTCGATCCCACACACTTACATAGGCGTTAGTGTCTTCTGATTCCAACGCTCTCGTCCTACGCCAAGCGACCTGATGATTCTCCCGATGTGGAGCTTGATATTTTTAACTGGGACTGTCGTGTGTTCGAGCCCTTTTCCTTTATCCTCCCCGTGCCTATACTAGTTTCCTTTCCGACTTTTAAAGTATCCTCTGTCTGGTAGCCCGTCCTGGATCCTTCACATTGCGCTGTATAAACCGAGTTGATTTCGCCCCCGTTTTCGTCCTCGTGGTTGAGTTCCGCCCTGACTGCCGCCGTGATTGTGTCGCCGCCACGTGTTGCTGAGAGTCGCCGCCGCCGAAGATAATATAAAGTAAAATCAATTCAACTCTTTCTTGACAACGAACCGGCTATTTTTATTGTTAATTCACCACATAGTCCTCCGCTGGCCGGATCAAGATTTGCTGTTGGTTGTTCTTTGCTTTGATTTTGATTGATATTTTTGATTTTGAGATTGAGACTGTGCCTTCAAGATTTGAGTGTTCTGTCAAGAGCTGTGATGGAGGAAAGTGAACTGCGCCAGAAGCGAACCTTAGCCAGAGGTAAGGTAACCAGACTTTTGCGTGACCTCTCTGCCAGTGATCAGTCGCAGGAGGATGAGCTGGCCCTACGCATTCACCACCTCGAGATGCATTATGAGCATATGCTACAGCTACAATGTGAACTTAACAAACATGGGATCGAGGATGATAGCTCACACATGCAGGATGCGTATGATGCTCTCTTCAAGGCTAAGCGTGTTCTAGCCAGGCTCGAGAGGGGAGTAGCTTCTGCTCCAGTACTGCATGAGCGCCAGAGTGCTTTTAAACTTGAGCTAAAGCTGCCTAAGTTTGACGGAGCAGTTGACGCATGGCCTGAGTTCTGGAACCTGTTCAGAACTGCTGTTCATGACAACAGAGCTTGTTCCCCAGTGGAAAAGTTTGTACACTTGAAACTGTACCTGACTGGGAGGGCACATGCAGCTATCCAGGGACTGCCTTTGACTGATGCTGGATATGTCAAGGCCATTGAAACCTTACAGGAGAGGTTTGACCGTCCGGACCTGCTGAGGGAGTCACTGATGCAGAGACTGTTGAACACTCGCTGTGTCCCTGATGACCATGACCTTCTGCAGCTGCGTCAGATGGTGGATGGTTTGGTGTCTGATGTTCGTGCACTGGAGACCATGGGTGTGACTGCTGAGTCGTTTTCTGTGCTTCTCATGCCTGTGCTGAAGTCCTGTGTCCCAGAGACGTGGAAGCTGCAGTGGATGAGAGCGCAGAGTGGTGTCTCCGAGAACCTCCCAGACTTCCTGCAGTTTCTGCAGAAGGAGGTGCAGATGAGAGAGGATGCAGCTGCACAAGGGACACCAGCCGCCAGCCCAGCTGTTCACCAGAGTCAGCCGTCCCAGCCGAGATCAGCGAGGTCAGCCACCAGTGTCCTCAGGATACAAGGCAGGTCAGGCAGGGCTGGCTGGGTTTGTGGAGTGTGCCAGAATGGGAGGCATGGCCTCTCTGCATGCCCCACTTACAGGAGCATGGATGTTGCCTCACGCTGGAGGGCCGTCAGGCAGGAGGGCCTGTGTTATCAGTGTCTGGGGCTACACATGGTGCGAGTGTGCATGAGCTCTGCATGTCCAAGGTGCGGTGAGGCTCACCACTCATCTCTGCATGATGCGGGAGGGTCTGCTGCCCCTGTGCGTCCACCTGCTGCCCCTGTGCGCCCGCCTGCTGCACCGGCTCGCCAGGGCTCTGCTCGTCCGTGGCCTGCTGCGCCCCACCCGCCTCGTGCTGTTGAGCGCTCAATGCACCCTGTAACGTGTACAGCGCCTGCTGCTGCTTCTGCATGGTCGCCTGGCTGGCCTGACCATCTGACCTTCCAGGACAGTCAGACGCCAACGTGGACAGGGAGAGCACCTGTTGAGCTGCCGCCTGGAGGTGAAGTGACTGGGCACGCCTCTGCCGTCGGCCCGTCCGTCCAGTCGCCCAGCGCAGCTGCCGTCCAGCCGCCCTGCCAAGCCACCAGCCCTGGTGAGGGTAAGCGCCTTTACAATGTGAATGCTCAGAGCAGCTGCTTTGTTCAGACCGTGTTGGTAGAGGTCAGTGGACCGGGAGGTGTGTGCCAGGTGCGCGCACTCATCGATGGAGGCTCTGACTCTTCGTTTATCAGGTCGTCTCTAGCAGAGAAGTTGGGCCTGGAGACTGAGGAGCAGGGAGTCTTCGCCTGCGTCGGGTTCATGGAGAGGACTGAGGAGGCCAGAGTGTACGACCGAGTGTCAGCTAAGTTGACTGGCAGACAAGGAGGTGAGGCCACACTGTCTTTTTGGAAAACTGATCGCCTGTGTGTACCTGTTGGGACGTACAGCCTGCCTGAGAACCTGTCGCTGCCCCCAAGTGTCGTGCTCGCTGACGACTACCGTGAGGGGCCTGTGGATCTGTTGATCGGGTGTGATCAGATCTACCAGGTTGTGATGTGGGACCAAGTGGAGGTTGGGCCCGGACTGCGCCTGATTGAGACGGTGTTTGGTCATATTCTCCATGGGCAGGCACAGAACCAGCAGACTGAACAGAGGCGCGTCTACCGCTGTCAGCTGGCCGACGTGGAGAGGATGTGGAGCCTGGACGCCGTGGGAATCTCGGCGAAGGAGACTGCAGACGAGGTGCCACCTGAGCCGACCTGGAACCCAGAGGAGCAGCGTTACGAGATGGGTCTGCTCTGGAAGTCGGACAGCAGGCCGGCCTCCAACCTGACGTCTACGGAGCTACGCACCCGACGTCTGGTCTCCAAGATGAGTACCGACGAGCTCGACAGGTATGATCGTCATATCTCAGAGTTGATTGCGAACGGTGTGGTTGAGGATGCTCCTCTCACGGATGACCCTGATGACGCCTTCTTCCTGCCGCACCGGGGTGTTGTCCGTGGTGATAAACTGAGAGTGGTCTTCGACGGGTCCGCTCCTGATGCCACTGGGAGGAGCCTAAATGAGTACCTGAGCCCGGGGGAGAACCTGTTGAGCCGTCTTCCCTCTGTCTTGCTGAACTTCCGCACCAATGCTGTTGGTTGTCAGGCAGACATTCGAGCCGCCTTCCACCAGATCGTCCTGAAGGAGGAGGACAGGCGCTACGTGCAGTTCCTGTGGGGAGACCGCCACCTGCGCTTTCAGAGGGTCCCGTACGGCGTATCCTGTTCGCCGTACATGCTGTTGCGCCCTGTGTGCTGCCATGTCCGCCAGTGCCTTGTCTCCCAGCCGGAGCTGATGCAGAAGGTGCAGGGAGCGCTCTACATGGACGACCTGTGCCCGACGTTCGGCACCAGAGAACAGGCAGCTACTGGGATGAAGGAAGTCAGCAGCGTCTTCAGCAAGGCCAGGATGGAGCTGCACAAGACCCGCACCACAGGTGATGTGTCCTCCGAGGACTCAAAAGTGTTGGGTCTGGCGTGGAACACGGAGACTGACCGACTGGCTGTGACCGTGCCTGAGATGTTGTGTCCTCGCACCAGGAGTGAGCTTCTGTCCGCAGTGGCAAAGCCGTTTGACCCGTTACCCCTGCTCACCCCATGGCTGGTCAGAGGAAAGGCCCTGTTCCAGCGGACCTGGTCGGTGGAGCTGACGTGGGACGAGCCGCTGCCCGATGCGCTGCAAGCAGAGGTCGCCGCCTGGTGGCAAGATTCTTCCCGCAGCACTGTCTCCTTCCCGCGTGCTGCGATGATCGGTGAGACCAGTCTGGGCACGCATGTCTTCTGTGGTGCCTCCAAGACTGCCTACTGTGCCACTGTGTACGTCTCGCAGGGTGGGGAGTCTGATTGTCAAGTTGTCCGTGACAATGCCCTTGATCTTGTCAGTCATGCGCCGCGGTCAGTCAAGTGGAGCTTCATCCCCGAGGCCGCCCCGTGGTGGGGCGGGTTCTGGGAACGGCTCGTCGGTGTGACCAAGAGCGCCCTGAAGATAACGTTGCACCAGTGCCACCTGTCGTATGATGAACTGGCTGTGACGCTGTATGAACTTGCGTCTCATCTCAACCTGAGGCCCCTGACCCCTGGTGATGGAGATGATCTACTTACCCCGGCTCACCTGTTGTTTGGGGTTACCACCATCTCCGGTGTGGTCTGTCCCAGTCTTGACTCTGACTCCCATGTGGGCAGGACCTGGCGTAACCGGCGCCGTGTGAGTGACCGTCTCGTCCGTCGGTGGACGACCGAGTACCTCGAGACGCTGAGAGGCTGGGCCGCGTCACCGCGCGGCCGCCCCACTCGCCTGCCCGCGGTCGGCGAGGTCGTCCTGCTGCAGGGCGAAGGACGCCGGGGCACGTGGCCCCTCGCCCGGGTGGTGTCGCTCATCCCGGGACCGGACGGCCGCTGCCGAGCGGCTTTTCTCCGTGTGCGCGGCAAAATAACGCGGCGGCCAATCTCCCGGCTCTTCAGTCTGGAGGCCGCCGAGTAAGACTCTCGTCCGCGCGCCTGACGGTGTGTGCGCGGAATGGCGACTGAGCTGTGCCCGAGTGCCGAGTTGTGAGCTCGGAATGGCGACTGACGTGCCCGAGTGCCGAGTTGTGCGCGCGTCAGAACTAGAGGACCGTTTCTGTGTGTGCTGATTGCACTTGGTTGTACTCAATGTGTCGCGAAGTGTCGAGACTAGTTTGAGCGCTGTCATTTGTTTCGTGCGTCTGTCTGCGCACTCGTACCGTCGCAAAGCGCCGAGCTGGCTGCTCGCGGTCCGCCCTGTGTTGCCGACGCTTGAGCATTGGCTTTTGCGAAGTAACCCGAGTTACTTCGGGTGGGGAGTATGTCGTGTGTTCGAGCCCTTTTCCTTTATCCTCCCCGTGCCTATACTAGTTTCCTTTCCGACTTTTAAAGTATCCTCTGTCTGGTAGCCCGTCCTGGATCCTTCACATTGCGCTGTATAAACAGAGTTGATTTCGCCCCCGTTTTCGTCCTCGTGGTTGAGTTCCGCCCTGACTGCCGCCGTGATTGTGTCGCCGCCACGTGTTGAGAGTGTTGAGAGTCGCCGCCGCCGAAGATAATATAAAGTAAAATCAATTCAACTCTTTCTTGACAACGAACCGGCTATTTTTATTGTTAATTCACCACAGGGACCATGCAAGTAGGTACTCAAAGCTGTTGCCACAGAACAAAATTAATCGTGTTTTGTTAATTATTGCTTTAATATTCATTGTGATCAGAGAGCTTTTTTATTCCAAAGAAAAGTTAGGAAGAAAACCTAAACAATAATACTGTAAACAATTGTGTGGACTAGGCCTAGGGTAGACTTGTTGAAGTTCCTTAGAGCCAATGAGCGCTGTCCAGTCAACTGAGGAGGGGAGGGGTGGTCCACACTGGGCTTCTTTGTTGATCCGTGGGCTGTGAGTGAGCGTCCGTGCGTCAACCTGGTCGTTACTCAGCATTGTCGTCATCACGGAGCTTCAAATCGATCAGCTACAGGCTGAACACGTACCTATAGGGTATAGGAAGACGTCCAAAAACTGTTGGCCATAGTATCTGTAGTGGGATCTACGTTCCATGCTGGTCAGGCATTTTGCAAAATGCCTAGTCATTTTGTAAAATGGCTAGCCATTTTGAAAAAAAGCCTGGTTGCGTTCAGTCATTTTTCAAACAGCCGTCTTTTTGTAAAATGCCCAGGCATTTTACAAAATGACTGATTTTCTAAAGTGCCTGGAACATATACATATCAGCGAAGCTGAGAAGACCTGGGATTCAGAAAACAAGCTGCAACTACAGGTCGCTGTGCCAATCGATCGTAGGTACTATCAGTCGATAGGTCATCAATCTTTAGAATGATGATCAGGCGAACGAAGAGAGTGAATAAACGAATGAATATACTTGGGCATGTATGCATCCAGAACTGAGTGAATGACTGAAAACGTGAGTGAATGAATGAACGAGCAAAAGCATGGGGGAATGAAGAGACGAATAAATGAACGAATCAATGTATGGATTCAGGATGAATCAATGAATCAAGGAATGTGTTGTGAAGGAACGATGTGCATATATATGTATGCATGTATGTTTGTATACCGGGTGGCCCAGAAAAAACGTTCCGAACTTTGGAGGCCTATGTATCAAATTCGAGTACAAATAACGAGCCAAAATTTTCATCAAGTTTGTGTCATTTCTTTGCGCATTGATATGCCAAATTATAACACTATACCATTATTTTCAAGCTGGCAATCTTGAGTTGAATTAAGCAAGACGTTTTTGCTTTTTTTGCCGATGTCAAACGATAGTGATAATTGGGTTAGACCGTCTCATGTTATAAAAAAGAATAAAAAATAGAGCACGTGAATGAAACCAACACGTATGTTCTTATTTTAAATATTTTTGTCTCACTTATGTGCCAAATATTCAAATACTGATCCAAAATGGTGCTCATGGATGCCATTCGTTTCAACACCAAATCATGTTTCGAGCAGGAGTGGCACGGTGCATGGATTACTGCTGATTACTTTCCTTTCAGTAGATCAAACAGTAAATCGACCGGAGAAGGAAAACAAACTAAAGCAGGCTGGTTCCTGTGCCAGAATACCACAGAATAGGAAGCTTATGAAAAACAACATTGCCAGCAGATGACAAAAAAAAAACTGGTTGAAAAGCTACCCTTTCCCAGGAATGTCAGCCAGGAAAGCATTTGAGCCACAAGATGGTTAGAAAACTGGAAACTTCTTCCGATGCCGCTGGCACAGAGCCATCGTGGTTGCCTGAGGGAATGTGTCATCCTGAGACCCGAACCATCAATGAGACTAGCTGCCAGTAGAAGTCATGGCTCTAGGCCGCGGTTTCGCTGGGTGAAAGTGACCCGTTCACTCACATTTTGTAGTAAACATCGGAGCAAAAAAGTAATTTTTACATGGCATGCTTGAAACACGAACCGTTTAAAAAGTAATTTACCGAACACCATGAAAATCACACCATTTACTGAAAATGTGTGCCGCATTGACTATTCGAAGTTTCAATGTTGTATCTTTATCACTTTCTAAGAAATCTTGATTTAACCCTATTCCTGGCGGGCTCCGCCGGGACAAGAAACTGGCGGGGGGGGGGCCGATTCGGCCCCCCCCCTGAGATCTCGAGAACGAAGCAAGATAGCGACAAGCGGTAAACGGCATCGGATACGCATGGACAAGGTCTACAATTTTTACTAAGGTCATTTTCAGGTCAGGTCAAAGATGACGTCACAGGGGTCGAAAAAGTCAAAATGGCGGCGCTAGATATGGAGAGAGTTTTTCTCGGAAAACTTTCGAATTAGTCAAGATAGGAACAAACCAAGGGCATCATCGTGATCCTCTCGTCAATCTGCATCGAATGATATATATGTTGACCTCGAAAGGTCAAGGTCAAAGGTTGACCTCAGGTCACGTGACCTCGAGGTCATCATGTATATCATTCGATGCGTCTTGACGAGCTGAACACAATGAGACCATCCACGCGTCTGTATCTTGTTCCTGTACGGAGTTATTGGCCAAAAACCTTTGGTAACCTTTGATGACGTCACATAACCTCACAGCTGCCCAACAGCAAAACAAACCTCAAGGTAGTGAAGGTTGATCGTATATGAAGTCATGTATGGTATATGGGGCCATTCCGACCCGTTTTAGTGGTAAAAACAGGGAGTTGATTTTTCCCCCATTGACTTATAATGGGGAGGTCGCGAAACTGACCTGACCTTAGGTCACCGATATCAAAATTCCGAGATATACAAATTGCACATACTGGTACCCTAACTAAAGCCTGAAGAGAAGAAATTGATCGGTCAAAAACTCTATCTCTGGCGTGATTGCAAACTTTTCTGAGGTAGGGTCACCAAACCGCCTCTGGTGACCTGACCTGAGGTCAGATCAACTCAAAATTTTCAGACATGTTGCGTAGAAGCCTTATAGGAAAAGTCAGAAAATTTGAGCTTCCTAGCTCAACGCGTTTGGGAGAAATAACCGAAAAACCTCAGGGGGGGGGGCTCCTGAGGCCCCCCCCCCGCCAGGAATAGGGTTAAAGTTGGGAACGTTTTTTCTGGGCCACCCGGTATATGTACGTATGTATGTATGATTGTATATGTATGTATGCACGTATTTAAAATGTATGCATGTATGTATGAATGTATGATGTATGTGTTGTGGTATGGTGTGTGTGGGTCACGGACGTATAAATAAACTGGACTGACAATCCCAATGGACCTCCTATGGAAGATAGTGAAGCCGACAAGGCGCCATTTTACGTTGCCAAAAAACCGTGCTCTGGAAGGTCATCGAGCCAATACAATTGGAATTGTGTCAAAACGGATGATCGGATCAAGATGCTGGTGGTACCGTTCGACGGGTAATTCCTTGAGGCAGGTGATGATGGATGTCACATGTCACCCGGTGTCACATGGCGCGTGCCACGTGCCGACAAACTTACAAAGGGCAAAAACCTTTAAGCGACGCTTCAAATCAAACGAAGGGCGGCACAGGTGCCAAACTCACACGCCACATGTCCCAGTGTTCGACCACTAACATATGGTATGCTCGGCATCAGGGGGTGCGGAATGCACGCGCTAGTGGCGAAAAACATGTTTTGAGGAGGCATCCTCCGATTCCGGAAAACCTTGACCTAGGCACACCAAATTTGGTACACTGACACTACTGGACACGCGCTTTAAGGTGCTGTACAAATAGGCGTGCTGTGGTACACGTTGCACGTGCTGTGCACGTGCAAACCTTTTGATGTTGCACTCCAGGTGTCACATATGCGGGTAGGGCGGGTAGCGCTGGCAAGCTCAAAGTGCCAAATTTACACAGGCCACCCAGAATGTATTCCAGCATAGTTATTGAGCATATCCATCTCCTGGTGGCCCCAAAGGTGCGCTCTGCACGTGCAAAAAATTATCCGCGCCGGGCGGTGGGGATGATCGGACACCCAATGTGGATTTATGTAAATATCTCGGAAACGGCGTTGTGTAGCGCCGCCGTTTTCGGCACACCTCTTCATACATCTTTTTCACAAATGCTGCATAACTTTCAGAGTTAGGTCGCTCAAGGTTAGGTCACCAGGTTACGTCCAAGTGGCCTTCCCTTAGAAAAATTATAATGCCCGTCATAGCTTCACAGACTATACAATCGGCTTAAAACGTGCAGCAATTGATAAGATCAACAGTATATACGTAGAGTACCTACATCTACCTCGAAATTTCAATATCACTGACCTAGGGTTCTGTTGATTTTGCGACCTCAGACCACCAGCACGGCAAATCATTTATTTTGTCAAATTCGGGTTCCTAAACCTTTTGCTACCCAGCAACGCAAATTTACGCTTCAATCGCCGGCCAGCGCAGCTTAGGCATCTTTGTTATCTATGTACGTTGTTTGCGCCTGCAGTAATACTGTACCGCAATAAGCAAGCACCTTTGTAAACGCAGCAAAAACGCCCGCCGCCAAACGAGAGGATGAGCCTTGCACGTGCAGACCGGAGTCGGTGTGCTATCTTGAAGCGACCCCTACACGTGCGCACGTGCAGCTGCACCCCAACCGTGGCACATGAAAATACCGTCCGTTAAACGTAAACACTGACGCATTAAGACAAATATGGCGCCTTGCGGCAAGTGTGGTGTATTCATATCTGCCGTTTAGGCAGCCATCCCTCAATCAAAGCGCATCCTAATCGTCCCATGTTCGATAAAGTTACGCACATTCTGTGATTTGCGGCAAAAATGGCGCTTTGAGACAAACGTGGCGCACTGCGACAAACGTGGCGCATTCGTTCCTGTCACTTAACAATTTTATCCACCCACCAAAGTCCAACCCAATTGGACTTAAACTGACAAAGTTATGTTCATTTGAATATTTCACAATAAAATATCTCCGCAACGGAGGTGCCCAAATCTGCACTTGTGCCACGTGACCGCCGGTGGTGTAAGCAGGACTTGTCCCCTCACTGATTGCACCATTTCAGTGTTCCTGGCTTGTGCTGTTTTCGTGCTATAAGGCCACAAATCGGCAAATACACGATAATCTGGGAGGTACGCGACTCAAACACGTGGCCACGTGGCACGTGCCGGACCTCTGATAGTTTCACCGTTCACGCCACGTGATGACCCATCGACGTGGCCATCAGCATGTAAAAGATGACCCCGGCCGGTGTCACCGTCTCTGAACAGTGGACGGCTAAACTCAAAAAACGGGAATTTTTAGGGAAATTTCACCTTCCGAATATATAATTTCCCCAGAATTTTAAATTTTTCATTTTACAAAAAAATCCGAGATAGCAGTTTTGGAGCCCCCTTCATTCTGTGCCTAAAACCATTTTCAGATCGACCCTATCATAAAAACTGACGGCCTGACGGCTATTTCCCCCACTCCTTGCATTTCACAATGCTAGTATGTTTAAGCACCAACATTGACCCCGTGCCACGGCACGTGCAATAGCACGTGCGACACGTGACCACTAGTGCGACAAGCTGGACTCATCTGCTCACCGGCTGCACTGATTTGGTGTCCCTAGTTGAAGTCGTTTCCACGCCATAGGACCCCGAGAAGGCCAATGTCGGATTTTCCCGGAGGTTACCCCATCAAACACGTTTGCACGTGGCACGTGCTTTTCAATCGCCCCATATCTGACCCATACCATGTGGTAGCCGACACCCCGGGGCACAACATATTGGAACATTTTCAAAATCTAACATGGAAATTTTTGACAAAATCGATTTGAAAATAATATTTCGAAATCGCCATAGGCTCAACATGGGGTAACTGTTCGTGACGATTACCCGAAATTTTGTCAATTATATTTTAAATAATTACCACCGTCAGTTGGGGTGCCAGCCCGAGATCCGACCCTAAAAATATCAGCAAATATAATTGACGAAATTTTTCGCAAATCGCATTTTAAATTTTCCCATGTTAACCCTATGGGAAAATGCACGTGCCGATTACCCCAAAACAGGCCCATTATACCCATTATATTTCATAATGAAGCATAACAACATGTTCTATGGTCGTTTCTCAACAGGTCCTGAAAGTTTAAACAAAATCGTATCATATAATTTTGTGCAATGAACGAATGAAAATGTCTCTGCAAAAACGTCCATTGACTTAGCATGGGGAGCAAAAAAAGTTCAACTTCAAACTCGTGCAACTCAAGTTAACGAATTCTTACGGGTATACGGCGCCCACGGGCGTGTACCTTAACGTGTCGGTCATAAAATGGTGTGCAGCAAACCATACCTTGATCCGCGATTTTTTCCGCTATTCGCCATTGCGCAAAAAGTGTCCAAAACCCCGTTGACTTAACATGGGGAAAATGGAATCGCACGTGCCACGCGCAAAATAATTCTGAGCGAATAGCGACCGGTGCCATCAGGTAGATCGCCTGCGGGAGCCCATACCCTGAACTTTTTACGAAAATCGCAATGCACGTTTAGGCCTGACCCAAGTTGCCCCAATTCGCGGCCAGACATGCTAAACATAGCCCGGAGAAGGACCGCTCCGGTTGTTTTTCAATAGAAAAACACAATTCTAACGAATAGTGTTTGTCAATGAAGAAACAACCTGCGGTTATTGCCCCAATTCGCGGCCAGACATGCTAAACATAGCCCGGAGAAGGACCGCTCCGGTTGTTTTTCAATAGAAAAACACAATTCTAACGAATAGTGTTTGTCAATGAAGAAACAACCTGCGGTTACACGTGATGACCCATCGACGTGGCCATCAGCATGTAAAAGATGACCCCGGCCGGTGTCACCGTCTCTGAACAGTGGGCGGCTAAACTCGAAAAACGGGAAAATTTAGGGAAATTTCACCTTTCGAATATATAATTTCCCCAGAATTTTAAATTTTTCATTTTACAAAAAAATCCGAGATAGCAGTTTTTTAGCGTCCTTCATTCTGTACCTAAACCCGTTTTCAGATCGACCCTATCATAAAAACTGACGGCCTGACGGCTATTTCCCCCACTCCTTGCATTTCACAATGCTAGTATATTTAAGCACCAAAATTGACCCCGTGCCACGGCACGTGCAATAGCACGTGCGACACGTGACCACCAGTGCGACAAGCTGGATTCATCTGCTCACCGGCTGCACTGATTTGGTGTCGCTAGTTGAAGTCGTTTCCACGCCATAGGACCCCCAGTTGGCCAATGTCGGATTTTCCCGGAGGTTACCCCATCAAACACGTTTGCACGTGGCACGTGCTTTTCAATCGCCCCATATCTGACCCATACCATGTGGTAGCCGACACCCTGGGGCACAACATATTGGAACATTTTCAAAATCTAACGTGGAAATTTTTGACAAAATCGATTTGAAAATAATTTTTCGAAATCGCCATAGGCTCAACATGGGGTAACTGTTTGTGACGATTACCCGAAATTTTGTCAATTATATTTTAAGTAATTACCACCGTCAGTTGGGGTGGCAGCCCGAGATCCGACCCTAAAAATATCAGCAAATATAATTGACGAAATTTTTCGCAAATCGCATTTTAATTTTTTCCCATGTTAACCCTATGGGAAAATGCACGTGCCGATTACCCCAAAACGGGCCATTGTATTTCATAACGAAGCATAACAACATGTTCTATGGTCGTTTCTCAACAGGTCCTGAAAGTTTAAACAAAATCGTATCATATAATTTTGTGCAATGAACGAATGAAAATTTCTCTGCAAAAACGTGCATTGACTTAGCATGGGGAGCAAAAAAAGTTCAACTTCAAACTCGTGCAACTCAAGTTAACGAATTCTGACGGGTATACGGCGCCCACGGGCGTGTACCTGAACGTGTCGGTCATAAAATGGTGTGCAGCAAACCATACCTTGATCGGCGATTTTTTCCGCTATTCGCGATCGCGCAAAAAGTGTCCAAAACCCCGTTGACTTAACATGGGCGAAAATTGAAACGCACGTGCCACGTGCCACGAGGTTTTAAGCGAGTAGCGACCGGTGCCATCAGGTAGATCGCCTGCTGGAGCCCATACCCTGAAATTTTTACGAAGATTGAGCGATTCGTTTAGGCCAGACTCAAGTTGCCCCAATTCGCGGCCAGCCATGCAAAACATAGCCCGGAGAAGGACCGCTCCGGTTGTTTTTCAATAGAAAAACACAATTCTAACGAATAGTGTTTGTCTTTTCAAACAACCTGCGGTTAACCATTACGCGGCATCTGCGATGCCGGGCTCCGCATCGCGGGACCGCAGGTTGTTTGAGCAAGCACCTTTGTAAATACCGCCCGCCGCAAAACGCAAAACTGCAAAACTCGCAAAACGCACGCTCAAAACGCAACGCAAAAGCCGCAAAAAAACAATCGCCCGCAGGCACAAAACCGCAGAAAAAAAACGCAAAAAAAGCCGCAAAAACGCCCATCCGCCGCAAAACGCAAACACCGCAAAAAACGCAAATACCGCCGCCACAAAAAATCGCCCGCATCGCCCGCCGCCAAAGGCAAAACGCCGCGAAACGCGGCCGCCCGCCTAAAACCGCAACACCGCCAATAACGCCCGGCCGCCGGCGACCGCAAAACCCCGCAAAAACGGCCGCCCGCCGCAAACTACAAAACGCCGCAAAAAACGGCCGCCCGCCGCAAACCCAGTAATTGCCGAGCTATTGCGCTTATTACAAAACAGGCACCTCTTGGCTTTGCACGTGGAACGTGCGTTAGGGGTCACCCATATGCATCGAGAGTAGCACACTATATGAAAGAAGGGAAAAAACTACCCCACACAAAAAAACGTAAGTGTATCAGCCCAGTGGTTGCCGAGATATAAGTCGTACAAAAACGTCCCCAGACTCCCCACGGCGGCCGGCCGCTATTTAGCAGTAAAATCGTGTCGCATCCTTCTATGGGAGGTATCCCCGTCACCTGTTCGTATACTGTCTGAGCAAAGGCCGTACGTTACGGTCCAAACTCCATAGTGAGGCGGACATACGAATTTACGAGAGTTTAGCGACGAAATGATTCACTTAATTGTTAAGTAATCGGTACCATTAGGTACGCCATAAATTTTCTCTAGCATCTCACCGTAGATGCAGTAAAAAGTGCTTTACTTTTCAATGTATATAAAGACTTGCTCAGCTCAATCAGTTCACTCTGTATTGGCTCAAGCCGTATCATGCGAGCGCAATACAAACTAGAGCACCAGACAGCGCAGCGCTCCCCAACTCACTGCTCGCCCAGTCCACCCGGGCCGCCGCCACGACGGCCCCCCGCAAGTAGGCATCCCGCACTGCACCGACAGCCGCGGGCGACCAGCTGACCGGCCAGCTGACCGGCCAGCAGCCGGCGGGCGGCAAGCCGCGGATGGCCGACCCGCCAGCGCGGCGAGGGAGGGGAGGGACGCAGCTGAAAGACCCGACTACATATATATCAAAGAAACATTATATGTAATCATCGATGACGCGACATAAATCTGCTTTATTGGGGTTAGCGGTGTAGTCTGTGATGCCATCACAATGAAAATAGCCTAGTTTTGTAGAGCATCAAATTCTGATTCCATAACGACTCTCGCTAGTCCATTTTCAATTGTAAATAAGCCTTTTATTGCGATGCAAAGTCCGGAAATGGTGCCGACGGCGGCCGGTCCCCCGATGGTACCATACCATAGATGGTAAACAGGTTAGTTCACATTCCCGCCGCTATGCGGGCGGCGGCGGCGCCACCTGTCCTCGTGTCCGCCTGACACCGTAACGATATAGGTCTGAGCTCAAATCTCGGTAATGTCGTGCTTTTTTACTATATTTCTCAAAAACGGCAGCACGTGCAATAACTTTGTATATATCATTGGAAAGAGCATCAAAAGTTGTATACAATATCAACTTTTGACTTAAACATATCTTAAACGTAAAAAGTTATTAAGCAGCAAAGACGCTCCCATTGACTTTCCATGTTAAAATTTTTCATTTTTAAACGAGCTTCAAAAGAGCAAACGAATTCTGACAGCTTAACGAAGCATAACAACATGTTCTGTGGTCTTTTCTCAACAAGTCCTGAAAGTTAAAGCAAAATCGTATCATATAATTTTGTACAATGAGCGAATGAAAATGTCTCTGCAAAAACGCCCATTGACTTAACATGGGGAGCGAAAAAAGTTCAACTTCAAACTCGTGCAACTCAAGTTAACGAATTCTGACGGGTATACGGCGCACACTGGCGTGTACCAGAACGTGTTTGCCATAAAATGCGTGGAAGAAAATCACCTCTTCCTTGGCTCGTTTTCCCCGCTATTGGCGATCGCGCAAAAAGTGTCCGAAACCCCGTTGACTTAACATGGGGAAAATGGAATCGCACGTGCCACGTGCCACGAGGTTTTAAGCGAGTAGCGACCGGTGCCATCAGGTAGATCGCCTCCGGGAGCCCATACCCTGAACTTTTTACGGAAATCGAGCGATTGGTCTAGGCCCCCGTCAAGTTGCCCCAATTCGCGGCCAGACTTGCAAAACATAGCCCGGAGAAGGACCGCTCCGGTTGTTTTTCAATAGAAAAACACAATTCTAACGAATAGTGTTTGTCTTTTCAAACAACCTGCGGTTACCGGCATCTGCGATGCCGGGCTCCGCATCGCGGGACCGCAGGTTGTTTGAGCAAGCACCTTTGTAAACGCAGCAAAAACGCCCGCCACCAAACGAGAGAATGAGCCTTGCACGTGCAGACCGCAGTCGGTGTGCTACGAGCATTGCACATGCAGACCGGGGTGGGTGTGCTACAAACTGACGTGCACGGCACCCTATTCGCCGGTCTATAGCGGTGTGCCAAATTTGAGTCAGGTCAAGTCAGGTCAACCGCTAGGGGTCGTGACGGGTATTCGTAATACGGCACCCTATTGGCCGGTCTCTAGAGGTGTACCAAATTTGAGCTCAATCGGCCCGGCCGTTCTCGAGATCTGAAAGTGTCACCCTGCACGTGCGCACGTGCAGCTGCACCCCATCCGTGACACATGAAAATACATACTAACTGACATGCGCACGGCACCCTACTGATCGGTCTCTAAAGGTGTGCCAAATTTGAATGCAATCGGCCCGGCCGTTCCTGAGATCTGGAAGCGTCACCCTGCACGTGCGCACGTGCAACCTGGGACCCAACTGATCTGTGCAAGGCACCCTACTACGCAGTCTCTGGCGGTGTGCCAAATTTGAACTCAATCGGCCCGGCCGGTCACGAGATCTGGAAGCGTCACCCTGCACGTGCGCACGTGCACCGGCACCCCTACCGTGGCACATGAAAATGGATCGCCTGGTAGGTGACTACCTCCATGCCAAGTTTCAGCGCAATCGGCCCAGTAATTGCCGAGTTATTGCACTTATTACAAAACTGACACCTCTCCGTATTACACGTGTCACGTGCAAAAGGGGTCACCCGCATGCATCATCCATAGTAAAATACTTCTAAGAAGGGTATACGCTACCCCACTCAAAAAACCGCAAGTGTATTGGTCCAGTGGCTGCGGAGATATTAGTCGTACAAAAACGTCCCCACGGCGGCCGGCTGCTAATGTTTAGTATTAAATCGCATCCTTCAATGGGAGGTATCCCTGTCACCTGTTCGTATACTGTCTGAGCCAAGACCATGTATAGGTCTGAGCTCAAATCTCGGTAAAGTCGTGCTTTTTTACCAAATTCCTCAAAAACGGCACAACGTGCAATAACGTTCTATATATCATTGGAAAGAGCATCAAAAGTTGTATAACCTATCAACTTTTCACTTAAATATATCTCAACGGTAAAAAGTTATTAAGCACCAAAGACGCTCCCATTGACTTTCCATGTTAAAAATTTTCAATTTTTAACGAGCTTAAAAAGACCAAACGAATTCTGACAGCTTAACGAAGCATAACAACATGTTCTATGGTCGTTTCTCAACAGGTCCTGACAGTTTAAACAAAATCGTATCATATAATTTTGTACAATGAGGGAATGAAAATGTCTCTGCAAAAACGCCCATTGACTTAACATGGGGAGCGAAAAAAGTTCAACTTTGACCTCGTGCAAAGGCACGTTACGAAATTCTGAGGGGTATACGGCGCACACTAGCGTGTACCCAAACGTGTTTGCCATAAAATGCTGGGATGAAAACCACCCCTTTCTTGGCTCGTTTTTCCGCCATTCCCGATGGCGCAAAAAGTGTCCAAAACCCCATTGACTTAACATGGGGAAAATGGAATCGCACGTGCCACGTGCCACGAGGTTTTAAGCGAGTAGCGACCGGTGCCAACAGGTAGATCGCCTGCGGGAGCCCATACACTGAAATTTTTAAGAAAATCGAGCCACAAGTTTAGGCCCCACCCAAAATGTCTCGATTCGCTGCCAGACTTGCAAAACATAGCCCGGAGACGGACCGCTCCGGTTGTTTTTCAATAGAAAAACACCAGCATCTGCGATGCCGGGCTCCGCATCGCGGGACCGCAGGTTGTTTGAGCAAGCACCTCTGTAGCGGCATCTGCGATGCCGGGCTCCGCATCGCGGGACCGCAGGTTGTTTGAGCAAGCACCTTTGTAAACCCGCCAAACGAGAGGATGAGCCTTGCACGTGCAGATCGGAGTGGGTGTGCTACGAACTGACGTGCGCTGCACTCTGCTAACCGGTCTCTAGCGGTGTTCCTTTATTTGAGTGCAATCGACCCGGCCGTTTTCGAGATCTGGAAGCGACACCCTGCACGTGTGCACGTGCTACCTGGGTCCCAATTGACTTGTGCACGGCACTCTATTCGCTGGTCTCTAGCGGTGTGCCAAATTTGAGCTCAATCGGCCCGGCCGTTCCCGACATCTGAAAGTGTCACACTGCACGTGCGCACGTGCAGCTGCATCCCAACCGTGACCCATGAAAATACATACTAACTGACTTGCGCACGGCACCCTACTGATCGGTCTCTAAAGGTGTGCCATATTTGAATGCAATCGGCCCGGCCGTTCCTGAGATCTGGAAGCGTCACCCTGCACGTGCGCACGTGCAAGATGGGTCCTAACTGACTTGCGCACGGCACCCTACTAACCGGTCTCTAGCGGTGTACCAAATTTGAACTCAATCGGCCCGGCCGTTCTCGAGATCTCGAAGCGTCACCCTGCACGTGCGCACGTGCAGTTGCACCCCAACCGTAGCACATGGAAAGGCATGGTCCGGCGGGTGCCTACATCCTTGTGTAGTTGCAGTGCAATCAGCCAAGTAATTACCGTGTTATTGTCATTACAACAAAAGTGACACCTCTCCGTTTTACACGTGTCACGTGCAGTAGGGGTCACCGGCATGCATCATCCATAGTAAATACTTCTAAGAAGGGTATACGCTACCCCACACAAAAAACCGCAAGTGTATCGGTCACCTGCTTGCGGAGATATAACTCGTACAAAAACGTCCCCAAGGCGGCCGGCTGCTAATGTTTAGTATTAAATCGCATCCTTCAATGGGAGGTATCCCTGTCACCTGTTCGTATACTGTCTGAGCCAAAACCATATATAGGTCTGAGCTCAAATCTCGGTAAAGTCGTGCTTTTTTACCAAATTCCTCAAAAACGGCACAACGTGCAATAACGTTCTATATATCATTGGAAAGAGCATCAAAAGTTGTATAACCTATCAACTTTTCACTTAAATATATCTCAACTGTAAAAAGTTATTAAGCAACAAAGACGCTCCCATTGACTTTCCATGTTAAAATTTTTCATTTTTAAACGAGCTTAAAAAGAACAAACGAATTTGCACAGCTTAAAGAAGCATAACAACATGTTCTATGGTCTTTTCTCAACAAGTCCTGGAAGTTTAAACAAAATCGTATCATATAATTTTGTACAATGAACGAATGAAAATGTCTCTGCAAAAACGTCCATAGACTTAACATGGGGAGCGAAAAAAGTTCAATTTCAAAGTCGTACTACAAAAAATATCGACTTCTTACGGGTAGACGGCGCACATGGGCGTGTACCTGAATGTGTGAGCCATAAAGTGGTGTGCAGCAAACCATACCTTGATCGGCGATTTTTTCCGCTATTCGCGATCGCGCAAAAAGTGTCCCAAACCCCCATTGACTTACTATGGGAAAAATGGAATCGCACGTGCCACGTGCCACGAGGTTTTAAGCGAGTAGCGACCGATGCCATTAGGTAGATCGCCCCCGGGAGCCCATACACTGAAGTTTTTACGAAAATCGCAATGCACGTTTAGGCCCCTACCAAGTTGCCCCAATTCGCGGCCAGACTTGCAAAACATAGCCCGGAGACGGACCGCTCCGGTTGTTTTTCAATAGAAAAACACAATTCTAACGAATAGTGTTTGTCTTTTCAAACAACCTGCGGTTACCCGGCATCTGCGATGCCGGGCTCCGCATCGCGGGACCGCAGGTTGTTTGAGCAAGCACCTTTGTAAACGCAGCAAAAACGCCCGCCACCAAACGAGAGGATGAGCCTTGCACGTGCAGACCGGAGTCGGTGTGCTACGGACTGACGTGCACGGCACCCTATTCGTCGGTCTATAGCGGTGTGCCAAATTTGAGTGCAATCGACCCGGCCGTTTTCGAGATCTGGAAGCGACACCCTGCACGTGCGCACGTGCAGCCTAGGCCCCAATTGACTTGTGCGCGGCACTCTATTCGCCGGTTTCTAGCAGTGTACCAAATTGGAGCTCAATCGGCCGCGTCAATTTCAAGATCTGGAAGCGACCCCTGCACGTGCGCTCGTGGAGCTGCACCCCAACCGTGGCACATGAAAATACATACTAACTGACTTGTGCACGGCACCCTACTAACCAGTCTCTAGCGGTACACCAAATTTGAGCACAGTCGGCCCAGCCGTTCTTGAGATCTGGAAGCGTCACCCTGCACGTGCGCACGTGCAGTTGCACCCCTACCAAGACACATGGAAATGCATCGCCTGGAAAGTGTCTACCTCCATGCCAAGTTTTAGCGCAATCGGCCCAGTAATTACCGCGAGCTATTGCGCTTATTACAAAACAGGCACCTCTTGGCGTTGCACGTGGAACGTGCGTTAGGGGTCACCCATATGCATCGAGAGTAGCACACTATGTGAAAGAAGGGAAAAAGCTACCCCACACAAAAAACCGCACGTGTATCAGCCCAGTGGTTGCCGAGATATAAGTCGTACAAAAACGTCTCCACGGCGGCCGGCCGCTATTTAGCAGTAAAATCGTGTCGCATCCTTCTATGGGAGGTATCCCCGTCACCTGTTCGTATACTGTCTGAGCAAAGGCCATACGTTACGGTCCAAACTCCATAGTGAGGCGGACATACGAATTTACGAGAGTTTAGCGACGAAATGATTCACTTAATTGTTAAGTAATGGGTACCATTAGGTAGACCATAAATTTTATCTAGCATCTCACCGTAGATGCAGTAAAAAGTGCTTTACTTTTCAATGTATATAAAGACTTGCTCAGCTCAATCAGTTCACTCTGTATTGGCTCAAGCCGTATCATGCGAACGCAATACAAACTAGAGCACCGACAGCGCAGCGCTCCCCAACTCACTGCTCGCCCAGTCCACCCGGGCCGCCGCCACGACGGCCCCCCGCAAGTAGGCATCCCGCACTGCACCGACAGCCGCGGGCGACCAGCTGACCGGCCAGCTGACCGGCCAGCAGCCGGCGGGCGGCAAGCCGCGGATGGCCGACCCGCCGGCGCGGCGAGGGAGGGGAGGGACGCAGCTGAAAGACCCGACTACATATATATCAAAGAAACATTATATGTAATCATCGATGACGCGACATAAATCTGCTTTATTGGGGTTAGCGGTGTAGTCTGTGATGCCATCACAATGAAAATAGCCTAGTTTTGTAGAGCATCAAATTCTGATTCCATAACGACTCTCGCTAGTCCATTTTCAATTGTAAATAAGCCTTTTGTTGCGATGCAAAGTCCCGAAATGGTGCCGACGGCGGCCGGTCCCCCGATGGTACCATACCATAGATGGTTAAAGGGACAGTATCATCGAAAAAAAAAATCAATGTATGGAGCTGATTTTTTTTTTACTAGCATTTCTTGTTTTTCTGAATCAGAAAAACATAGTTTGAGGACCGAACTCGGTGAAAAATATTGCAACCACATTTCATTTTCATGATTCATTTTCATGAGCGAACCACCACTATACAAGCATGGCCGCCAGTTTGGAAGCATGCAAAATTACTACAGAACTGGCGCAGATAATACATTATTGACGCTACGCTTACGCGGTCGTTCTTCTGATTGAGTTGTCCTTACGGAGAGGTAGCCTTAGGTATTTGTAGCGTGTCGCACTCACTTGTATTTGCTTCCCGATCAAGATAACACTTCAGTACAGGTGCCGCACTCTCTGCGCTCGGCTCCGATCACACACTGCCCTGCGACCGGTCAGCGACCTCCGCCGGCAGGCAGATAGGCCCGCCCTCTACGATCGAACACCGAAAGTTGCAGTTCTTACTCTTAACACTAGTTGAACGCCTACATATTGCCTATAAAAATATCACGTGACAATTGGAGGGAGTGACAATTGGACGTGACAATTGACAATGGGAGAAAATATCACGTGACAATCACGTGATAAACGTCATACATTGGAGGGAGATTGTGATTCAAGCTGGAGGAATTCCTTTGTTGAGCCGCTAGAATCCGAAGGAAACAGCGGAAATTGCCTACGACTATTTAATGAATTTAACGGTGATGAATAAGTGCGAAAAACGTTTTGGCTTTATAAAATTTGATGAAATGACCAGGGTAAAAGTTTTATTACTGGCGGTCAATTCAAAACGGCGCAAACATTTAAAAAGTGAAGATAGTGAAGCACGATTCAGCACGATTCAAAGTGTGGTACACCTTTCGTACTTTGAGCGGCGATAGCGGGATAACGGTGTGGAGCTTCGAGGATCGGTCTTCAGTTCCCGGACCAGAAAGGTGGGGCCTATGCAATGTCAAATTTCATCAAAATGGTGATACTGTCCCTTTAACAGGTTAGTTCACATTCCCGCCGCTATGCGGGCGGCGGCGGCGCCACCTGTCCTCGTGTCCGCCTGACACCGTAACGATATAGGTCTGAGCTCAAATCTCGGTAATGTCGTGCTTTTTTACTATATTTCTCAAAAACGGCACCACGTGCAATAAAGTTGTATATATCATTGGAAAGAGCATCAAAAATTGTATATCCTATCAACTTTTCACTTGAATATGTCATCAAGGTACACAGTTATTAAGCACCAAAGACGCTCCCATTGACTTTCCATGTTAAAATTTTTCATTTTTAAAGAAGCCTAAAGACAACAAACGAATTCTGACAGCTTAACGAAGCATAACAACATGTTCTATGGTCTTTTCTCAACAAGTCCTGAAAGTTTAAACAAAATCGTATCATATAATTTTGTACAATGAGCGAATGAAAAAGTCTCTGCAAAAACGCCCATTGACTTAACATGGGGAGCGAAAAAAGTTCAACTTTGACCTCGTGCAAAGACACGTTACGAAGTTTTGAGGGGTATACGACGCACACTAGCGTGTACCCAAACGTGTTTGCCATAAAATGCTGGGAAGAAAACCACCTCTTCCTTGGCTCGTTTTCCCGCCATTGGCGATCGCGCAAAAAGTGTCCAAAACCCCGTTGACTTAACACGGGGAAAATGGAATCGCACGTGCCACGTGCCACGAGGTTTTAAGCGAGTAGCGACCGGTGCCACCAGGTAGATCGCCCCCGGGAGCCCATACCCTGAAATTTTTACGAAGATTGAGCGATTCGTCTAGGCCCCCGTCAAGTTGCCCCAATTCGCTGCCAGACTTGCAAAACATAGCCCGGAGAAGGACCGCTCCGGTTGTTTTTCAATAGAAAAACACAATTCTAACGAATAGTGTTTGTCTTTTCAAACAACCTGCGGTTACCAGCATCTGCGATGCTGGGCTCCGCATCGCGGGACCGCAGGTTGTTTGAGCAAGCACCTTTGCAAACGCAGCAAAAACGCCCGCCGCCAAAAGAGAGGATGAGCCTTGCACGTGCAGACCGGAGTCGGTGTGCTACGAACTGTCGTGCACGGCACCCTATTCGCCGGTCTATAGCGGTGTGCCAAATTTGAGTGCAATCGACCCGGTCGTTTTCAAGATCTGGAAGCGACACCCTGCACGTGCGCACGTGCAGCCTGGGCCCCAATTGACTTGTGCACGGCATTCTATTCGCCGGTTTCTAGCGATGTACCAAATGTAATTTGAATCGGCCTAGCTGTTTCCAAGATCGGGAAACGACCCCTACACGTGCGCACGTGCAGCTGCACCCCAACCGCGGCACATGAAAATACATACTTACTGACTTGTGCACGGCAACCTTCTAATCGGTCTCTAGAAGTGTACCGAATTTGAGTGCAATCGGTCCAGCCGTTCTTGATATATGGAAGCGTCGTCCTGCACGTGCGCACGTGCAAAATGAGTCCCATCTGATTTGTGCACGGCACCCTACTCACCGAGCCCTAACGGTGTGCCAACTTTGATCACAATCGGCCCATCCGTTCTCGAGATCTGGAAGCGTCACCCTGCCCGTGCGCACGTGCAGCGGCACCCCAACCGTGACACATGGACAGTCATTGCGGGGCGGGTGCCGACATCCATGCCAAGGATCAGCGCAATCGGCAAAATAACTACAGAGTTATTACACTTGCTACCGAACTGACACCTCTTCGTTTTGCACGTGGCACGTGCACTAGGGGTCACCCATACGCATCGATAGTAGCACACTACGTTTGGGAAAGGAAGAAATTATCCCACACAAAAGACCGCGAGTGAATCGGTCCAGTGGTTGCAGAGATATAAGGTTTGTAAAGGCGCCCCCACGGCGGCCGACTGCTAATAATTAGCAATAATCAGTGTCGCGTCCGCACATGGGAGGTGTCCGCTTCACCTGTTCGTATATTCTAATGTGGTTGGGTTCAAGTCACAGTCGAGCCCTGCTTTTTTACAACTTTTCTTGAAAACGGCACATCGTGCAGTGACGTTCTATGCATCAATGGAAAGAGCATCAAAACTTGTATATCATATTAACTTTTCACCTATATATCTTACTAATGATAAAAGTTTTAGAGAAATAAAGATGCTCCCATTGAATTTCCATGTTAAAAATTTTAAATTTCAAATTAACTTTATAAGAAAAAATGAGTTATGCCAGCTTAACAAAGCATAACGGCATGTACTATCTTCTTTCCTCTACAAGATATAAGAGTTTGGGCAAAATCTATCTCTAAAATTTTGTACAAAGATCGAATGAAAATGTCTCTGCAAAGTCTCGACATCGCCGTCCATTGACTTAACATGGGACACAGCAAAATTCCAACTTTGACCTCGTGCAAAGACACGTTCCGAGATTCTTAGGGGTATACAGCGCACACTAGCGTGTACCTGAACGTGTTTGCCATAAAATGCTGGGAAGAAAACCACCTCTTCCTTGGCTAGTTTTCCCGCCATTGGCGATCGCGCAAAATGTGTCCAAAACCCCATTGACTTAACACGGGGAAAATGGAATCGCACGTGCCACGTGCCACGAGGTTTTAAGCGAGTAGCGACCGGTGCCATAAGGTAGATCGCCTCCGGGAGCCCATACACTGAACTTTTTACGAAGATTGTACATTTCGTCTAGGCCCCTACCAAGTTGCCCCAATTCGCTGCCAGACTTGCAAAACATAGCCCGGACAACGACCGCTCCGGTTGTTTTTCAATAGAAAAACACAATTCTAACGAATAGTGTTTGTCTTTTCAAACAACCTGCGGTTACATGGAAATGCATTGCACGGCGGGTGCCTACATCCATGCCAAGTATCAGTGCAATCGGCAAACTAACTACAGAGTTATTAGACTTGTTACCGAACTGACACCTCTTCGTTTTGCACGTGGCACGACCATTAGGGGTCACCCATACGCATCGAGAGCAGCACACTACGTGTAAGAAAGGAGGGAGCTATCCCACACAAAAGACCGCGAGTGAATCGGTCCAGTGGTTGCAGAGATATAAGGTTTGTAAAGGCACCCCACAGGCGGCCTAAGATCGGAGTGCGTGTTCTACGAACTGACGTGCACTGCACTCTACGCCGCCAACCGCAAAACGCCGTAAAAAACGGCCGCCCGCCGTCAAACGCAAAAACCGCAAAAATGCGCCCGGCCGCCGCCAACCGAAAATAAACCTTTTACCGTAAACGACGCAAAAACAAAATCACCCGCATCGCGGCGGGCGGGCGATGGGCGAATTTTTTATGGGCGATTTTTTTAGCCAAACTCAGACTCGGGCTCTGAGTGCAGCCTGAGTTATAGATGTCGCTGTCATTCAGCCACTGAAACAAAAGCGCCACGATTACCGTCAAATCATATTTCCTACGCGGCCGAGAAAAAAAATGAAGCGGAAAGTGAGTAAGTAAGACCTACCTGACACACGGTACAGTTGTTTTGAACATCACCAGTTGAACCACGAGGCATCCATATTCCATACCAACGAAAAGTTTTCCATCTCTTGGTATATTAGCCGTAGGCTAATATTCCAGGCAGCGGCACGAGGAGCCGGATGGAGGAAACATGGATGCACGCTTGGTAAGGGCAGGATAGTATATTAGGACGTGAGCTTTACCAAAAGGCATCCACGCACCGCGCTGCCCGCCCTTGACGCAATTAGCAAATAAGTTGGCTCCAAATGTGATAGCCATCTTTCAATTACGTTAATTCAAGTTCGAAAGATGATTGGTGTTACTAAAAAAAGACTACGTCAAGAGCCCGTTACGATGTAACGGAAGACAAACCAGCCACTCCACACCTAGGCAGTTTTTCACACGCATTCCTGCATTCACACTCGCCATTTCGTGCACCGGCCTGCCCGCTGCACAACGTAATATCTATGGCAACTATACTGTCTAAGGCATGATTGTTGCTCCTAATGGTTTTCTTTTTTCACAGACTGGAGTGTGCTTTACATGAAAATATAATGTAGTAGATGATACCTGCTCATTTCATCACTAAACGTGTGAAATGTTCAAATCATGTTGGTATGTGGATAAGATCCGAGACTAGGAATTTAAAGTGTAGAAATGTCGGTGGCTGCTGGACGCATCTGCAACTGAGCTCATGGTCCTAATCATCCGCGAAAGTGACGAAACTACAGGAATGTCACGGTAAAGATGCGCAGTACCCTGTATGTTCATGGCATACAGCTGCAAGCTAAGACAAAACTAGAAACGATCTTTGGGAAGAACATATAAAGTGAAGCAATACCAATGCAGAACTACTTGGAGTCACAGGAACCAGTGTGTCCAACATATCAATCAGCTAACATGTAAGGACGCATGTGTAAGGCCGCATGTGCAACTGTAATCCCTCTTGATCGACTACAAGAATGGAAAGAAAACGTCAACGGAGTAAAACTTCACCATGTGAATCTGCGTATAACTGGCATTCGTGATCAAGTATGCACAACAGATGTGAGGTGAGGACGCGGTGTCATTGCGATACAACATCAACTGATGCAATATTGGAATGCATTTTGCACTCATTCTTGCATATTGATAAGATCAAAAGTAAGGCGATAATGTGGATAAGTGTGTTGACAGATGTCGAAGACTGACGGTGATTACGAACTGCTTAACAGGCGACCGGATTGACGGTGATGCGCCTGACCGATCGTTGGAGTGCATGTCGCATCTGATGTCTATGGAAAACGGCAAAGGAGAAAACAGGACTATGGTGAAGGGCTGTTCTAACATCACATAAAACGGGAATGAGCAGTAACACCTGCCAATGAAAGCAGTGAAAAACAGCGAAACTGCCTGTTTATCCTGCCATGGTGCTAATGCCCAAAGTCAAGTTTTGTTTGTGTGTGTGTGTGGAAAGCGGTAGGGCCCTATGCGCTAAGCTATCATCCGTTTTAGCTTTGGTATCACAATACAAGTATTAGGTGCTCGCACACTACTGCCAGTAGTTCAGTCGGTACTGAGTAGCCCGCAGCTAATAACAACCTGATATTTGCTTCCTGCACAAACGTAGATGGCGGCTAGCATTATGGAAGTGTCTTTACATGATGAGTCTGATCGACGATGATGAATGAAATAATCATTTGAACTCGTTGAAAGATGACGATGTCCGGGTCACAACGAAGTGACTTAAAACTTGCAGGATGAATAACTGATGAGTGGGCCGATGAATGTGGCTTGTGCTGCAGCCGAGGCCTGTGGGGACGGACGACCGGTGAGGTACAAATGGAGCAAGGAAACGAGACGTGAATGTACACCAAGCACAATGATATTTAGCTATCATAAGCGTTGACAATGGTGAATAGTCCAGCTGTTCGTCATATTGAGCCTTCACGTCATAGCCATTGCAATATCAAGCTCCCCAAATTGTCATTAGCTTTCGCAGCCCAAGTCCAGTATTGAGTGCTCAAAGAACTTGCCAAGGCAATATAGCTGTGAGCAGCCCGAAGTTCATGGACGGATGATGACCTTTCCCTCTAGCAAAAAGTAGACGACGTCCAGCGCTATAGTCGAACAGTGCCACTGCCAGAAAGGGAGAAGGTTTGCGAAATTCTGTTCGAATATCGGGAATTCGGGAATTCGGTTAGATGGTTATGGAATGGACCATATTAAGGCATTTAGAATATCCTGCGCACGGTTTTCCTGAAAACCTGAAAACCGTAGATAGTGGGAAAACCTCAGGGGGGGGGGGGCGGAAATCCGCCCCCCCCCCGTCGGTGCGCGGGATATATTTGATTGATATGTGTAGGCACTGCTTTAAAAATACAGTAAAACACTGAAAACTAGTGACGTCAATTACGGAAAATCGGAATACCGATACCAAACCAAATACCAACCAAAACCGTGGAGAAATATACCGAAACCAAACCAACTTGGGAACATGAGGAAAAAAACAACTTTTTACCGATTTCTTAGCCTCTTAGACATTAGCGAGGGTTCATGATACCAACAAAATACCAAACACATTAGGATTGAAATACCAAATACCGAGTTGGTATCGGTTTGGTATCGGTATACCAAAAGTTGGTATCCGATTGACATCTCAACTGAAAACCAAAGCAACGTTGGAATGATTTTCCGTAGGTATGCGTTTAGTTAGCCAAGCAAACAAAGTCACAGGCTCTTGCACATATTACAGAGTGCTCCGGCACTGGTGTAACAAACAACTCACTTGCACTGGGGTTCGGGCTCACAGAGTAGATCCAACAGATAACAGGTCGCATTCAGCATTGCGCCGGACACTGCTGAAAATGTTGACAAGTGTCTGTCAGTAAACGCAAACATCAATCCCAATTGATAGGTACATGAAGACGATGACAAACATGTTGGCATTGTGTAAGAATGAGGACAGTAAATGATCACACAAAATGTAAAGCATTCTGCAACGTGTTGACAATGGACATTCAAATATGAATACATACCAGCCGTACGCAAGTGTCTTCGAAAATGTTGATCTCTTGATGGTGATGGATAAGGTGTATCACGTCCACAGGCTTCAAGAAGTCGATCCATTGTCCGCATATTGTTAAATTTGGTCATCACATGTCCGTTTTCAACGCATCCGTAAACCGATGGCGAGAGCATTTAAGAACGTTTGAGCATGTGACTGAAATACTCAAAGACACAAGTTGGAGGAAGGAGCAGGCGAAAAAAGAAAGATAACAACACAGTGTATGAGCATCGTGTTCCAGTGCTAAAAATATAACTGAACAGGAAATGCAATATCATGTGTGGCTCGCTCATGAGTGTGAACACATGCTTACATAGATGCATACCTACACTATACGAAAACATGACCGCTTTTTACGAGTGATTAACTGCTACATTCAGTGAACTGCATCATGTGGTACATGTTTGCGGGCGGAGCATGTCTACCGAATTCATCGGCAATACAATTAAAACAAACACACACATACGTAGAACTAGATGATGAGAGCTAGTGTAAGCGGGTGTACAGGTGGCTAATATATATATCTGCAGATAACTAATAGCTAGTGACAAATAAAAAAGTGCCAGCAACGGCCAGCGCAATGGGTGCTCCGTGATCGACGGTAAAATCTTCAACGGTATCGACGGTAAAGATGACAGGTAATGCACCTGTGAAAATAGGAGAAGCAACGGATGATTAGCTGACATGACAGCAAGTCGAAACGAATCGTCGATAAAATATAATATGTCAAGTCCGCGGATTTCTAAGCTTATGATTTTTCTATTTCGACGACTGTGAGTGAAAATGCATATCAGATGAGATATTCGATAAATATTACTAAAACCCTTAGAAGTCAATAGGCAGAGGGCTACAAGCCTACTTTATTCAACGTTGAATACCCACCCATAAAGGTCAGTTCATCCGAGTATTACCGCCTCCAAAAATATTAACGTTTTGTAGGCATACAGTACCGTAAAACCGTTTGGAATCTTGGAGCAGAGCTGTTCGTTAAGCTAACAGCATCCTTTGATAATGAAATGGGCCGGAGGCAGAAACTGGCACTTGAGAATGCAGAGGCAGTCATCACACAGTCCCAGAAGACGTGACTGGACAAGGCGTCCAAGCGGCGCCTGGTCATACACGGTTGCCATTGGATACTGCGAAATCAGCCTGCAGGCACATAAGGACAAGGAGTTAAAGTTTTGAACACGCTTTTCGTTCCCTTGTTGCATTACAAAAAAAAAAATATTAACGTTGTGTAGGCATATCTGGTTTGGTAGCGTGTACCATTATGCTCCCATTCCACTTACTGGTCACAGATCCAAACTCATGAAACTCCTAGATGCCGTTCATGATGACGAGTGTGTTCAATGAAGCTTATTCTGATGCATGATGCACTGGTATGGTATGGTATGGTATTTGTAGCTTACGGGCCACCACAGCGTCCTGTATTTGGGCCCGGTTCTGTCGTCCGTCTTCGTTGTTGGTCCGTCCGTTGCCTTGAAGTGTCCGTTGTCTTCTTGGCTCGTAAGGGTGGGCTGAGGGGTGGGACTGGGTTCCTAGCTATCTCCTCCCGGTAGCCGGATTGCCCCTTCTATTATTTTTTTTTGTTTTTGTTTTTTTTTTGCCATTTTGCCATTCTGGGGTCTTTTATTTTGATTCTCATTGTTTTGAATATTGTTTTTCTTTTTTGCTTCTTTTTTTGGCTTTTTTGGCTTTTTTGTCCTTGGCTCTAGGGGAGGAGATTTACAGGTCATTGATCAGCCCAGTGTTGTGTCTTTAGTGGATGAGTAGTGTTGTTAGCTCGGGGTGTAAGTCCCCGAGCAGTGTTGTGAGTGTTAGTGGGATGTTGGCGTCTCTGCAGTATGTTTGTATGTGTGTCCTGTGGTGTTGGTATTGTGGGCATGTGAGTAGCAGATGTTTGACAGTGATGAAAGTGTTGCAGGTGTTGCATTTCGGTCTCGGGCTTCTTGTGATGATGTAGTTGTGTGTGATAGCGGTGTGTCCAATGCGAAGTCGTGTGATAGCCCTCTCGTTTTTGCGTGAGTTCATGTTCTTGGTGTGCCAGTGTTCTATGCGTGGTTGAATGCATCATGCACTTCTGGACAGTGATTGATATCCGACTTGCTTGGGCGAGTGTATGCGAGTGATGTGTAGTGGTGACCAATTGTACCAAAAGAAAATGACATTGAGAACATGATTTACAAGCGCAACATGCGGCACAACTCACGTGCATACAACGACAAGAAAAACAGGAAATGTCGTAAATGACGCCATAAAACATTGTATGGCCTACAAATATATCCGCAACGCAATCCTGGCTTGAGCTAATTCAGTACCTACTTTCGCGGGAACACTTTAACTCATGTAGGTAATGTTCACACGACGCAAGACTCATATACAAACATACAACACTAAAAACACAGAACACGGACATTTTGTAGCAGTATTGCATTGTATCAGCAGCGAGGTGGAAAACTGGCGGCATCTTTGTCTCAAACTACGTGCCAGCGGTGCAATAGGCAGCTGGCATTCAGATCTAGCAATAATGTGTGCTCATGATGTTAATGGCAACTGTGAGGAGGATGAAACAATTCTGAATTTGATAGGACAAAACTGTCTGGCCAATCTGTTCCGAGCACAACTCACTTTCCCTGGACATGCAGAGTATGTGTTGCTGTGAGTTAGGTACTTATCAGATGTCACATCGCTCTGCTTATGGTAGACCTGCAATATGTGACTTGCATGTAAACCCTGCCAGCAGCATGTAGTTTTGCACAATAAAACTGTTTTCTCTGTGTGGGCTTGCATATTTCGTTGGCAGCAGGCAGGCACAATGCTAGTTCCATACACCACTGACTACACGCACTCATGCACGTATTTACTTGAAAACTAGTACCAATTCACTCATTCACTAAATTACGTGTAAGATGACACGCACACCCTCACATACGCACATACATACCCACACACCCACATCCACCCTTACACACTCACAGGCACACATGCTCACAAATACCAATCATTCAGGGTTTCCGATGAGATGAAGTGTGTCTACTGTTTTCTGCCACATTACGTCATCACCAAAAGGATTGAATCAAAAGTATCTAGGGTTAAGAAGCATAAACAATTGCTGACACATACTTGTCACTTACTTCTAATATGCCCTACTGCAACCATAAGATTCAGTTGAACCACTTTGCTCATCTTTACTTTCAAGCTGACAATCAGCATTGACGAATCAGCATTGGTTTGGCCTTCATGAAAGCTTACGTCAATAGCGCAAATAAATAACTTGCTTGTAGACGAATGGCTTTTAGTATGAATGCACATAGGTAAAGTGAACTGCGCACATGCTGTGACAAACTTTTGTTTGACTAGTAAGAAAACAGTAGACACACTTGCTAGTTTGGATAAAGGGATATTCTCGTGCGTGTAAACGGTTAATATATTCGAATTTGAGGTTGACAAAATGTCAACGGTCGTTTGTGACGAACGGGGACTATATAGTAACAGTTACTGAAGTTTGGAGGACGTATCGACTGCTGAAATAATGTTTGCCAATGAGCAAGAACATCGTGCGATAACATGATTAACCAGATACGTTAGTTCCGACTAACATTGCGTCGTAGTTTCGGATACTCCGAATGGAACTTGAAAACGTTAACAAATACTTTTGTTATCGGCCATCGTACAATGCTTGAAACAGTGCCTAAAGCAAACAGTCAACGTCCGTAAATATAGTCTGGTGCAGCATGTGCACTAATGGTATTGAACATGCATGTCGATGACCCGACATGCACGTCATGGACAGTGCAGTATGACGAGAATATCCCTTAAGTTGTTTAGAAGTTGAAGGTCTTGAAGTAGAAGGTCTTGAAGTTGAAGGTCCGCGGAGAAAGCTCGCCACCGTAGACACTATAGCCGGGGATAACAGCACATTAAAATTTCATTTGGCAAAATAAGTGACGATGAGGCACACTGCAAATAATCTTTTCTGACCGCCTTCCATCAGCAACGTGCTATAGTACCATAATTGCCAGAAGAAAAACCGCTCATTTGCAGCCTCATTTTATAGACATCTGTTGAAGGAAATATTTTCTTTTAACCTTAACAAGTCCGCAACTTTGCTTGGCATGAGCGTTAAGCGCTAGAAGTTGAAGCTTGATCTAACGAAAAAGGAAACAATACTTAAGCTCATGATGCATAGACAATATGCACTGAGAGTCCGATGCGGCAGTTGAAAGCGTGGTCAACTGACGCAAGGTTACAATGCTATTTACCGACGAAAAACGCGATTTTGAGCATTTTCGTGGATAAAGTGAATGTAGACTCAGACGTATTAGGTAATAGTATGCTTGAATAATGAAAATATCATTAAAGAGAAGCTTTGCACTCACTCATTGTGCAAATGTAGCAGC